>NW_022639560.1:508206-528804 GCF_010583005.1 Odontomachus brunneus | reverse complement strand
TATATATATATATATATATATATATATATATATATATATATATATATATATATATATTACGCTTTCAAGTAAGAACAAATATCTGAATATAATTACCTGAATTGGTAAGAAACTATCTTCATCCAAAATGTCTCTGAATACTTGAACCCAATGTTGCATCAGTACTTCATTATAATGCACTCTGATTTCTTGTAACAAATCCCAAAGTTGTCCTACAGAGTAACCATAATTCTGTACCATAAAGAGAAAGTTCATTGAATGACAAGCAAATATATGTACATATAATTATAGACATGACAATCTTTAAAATTTATTAAAAATTTTAGTTGTCCCACCCCCTCCCTCTAAAACAAAGTTTTAAATGCTTTATGTATTAATGACAGGTTAAACATAGGTACATAAAAAATATATATGTTGAATATATTATTATAACAATAATGTCCAATTTATTAAAAATATTTCAAATAAATTGTAGCTTTTATCTTATATTCAAAGTAACTCAACATATTATAAGCTTATTAATAATTACACACGCAAACATCGACATAAATATATATTCTCACCCGTAGAGTAGTATTAAACAGCATAATGAGATTCTTGATTTTTAATATGAGCGTAGCGTCTGTGCAATATGCCTGAAACGAATCCCTTGTTCAGAGTGATATTACTACGATAATATAACAAAATTATATATTATACATTAATAATTATAATTTACCGAATGTGTCCGTAAAGCATTGACTATAGTAGACAACGACATTGACCAAAGCTCGTCTAAGTACGCCCGCGTGGCCAATCCATTACCAGTATTTAATATATGATCCTCTACTACGAAGAAACCGATAATGCCGTGTAGATAAGTCTGATATCCGACTATACTTTCGTGCTAAAAATAGACAAAACATTTCATTAATACAATGATCTTGTTAGTAATAGATGCATACAGCACACAATATCAACTCAACAGACGAATTTACCATGTTGATGGGTGGCTGTAGAACCAATCTAGCTTGCTGTTTTCTTTGTTGCCTATAGTAAGTCTTAAAAGTGTCTCCTTCGCGCAGCACGGTATAAATGTGCATGCATCGATATACCGGACTGAAATCCATTAAATCTTGAGCGCTCAGTTCCTCCTCGCCCTCATTCGAGGACGGGTTGTTTGTGTGAGATCTCCTCTTCTTCCTCCCGATAATTTCCGCCTCAGTAGCCAACTGTTCGGCGGTCTGGTGTAAATTTATCAAAGCTGATGAGTATTAAACTTAATAAAAATTAATAAAATATATATACAAATATAATATATTGCATTATATACAACTATAATTGTATGAAACAGTTATTTTGATTAAAAGTAATATACATAGATAAATCTGTTAAGTAAGAATTGCACTCACATGCCTCATTGCAACTTCGCCAATCTTTGGTGAGTACTTTCTGATATTTTCTAGAAAATCTCGCAAGTCAAACATAGACGCATCCTTTATATTCTCTCGCAATCTAAAACAAAGAAGATACTTTTATGAAGCATTTTCTTGACCAATTAAATACAACATATATGTCTAACACATATATGTCTAACAAAGATTTCATCAAACTTACTGTGGAATTTGTTGAGTGATTTGAGAGGAAAACCTATAATTCGTGACGTTTGGCAAATCATGATGCTCCAATTGTTCCAATGTTTTCAGTGCTGGATAATAACGCTTATCCTTTAACTGTTTTTGTAGCTTTGCATAAGCAGCTAACACTGGAAGGCACATAGTAAGACTGTCTACAGCAGCAGCCATATTGCTCTCTACCTTGCGGGCTCTAACCAGTTCTTCACCCTTCTCAATTACTTTAGTGGATGTAGCAGTAATGCATTTATCAAGCTCCAATATATCAGCCTGAATGAGCAAAGAATTGAATTAGATACTGGATTATTTTTACATCTATTCTCAGTATATAATATTTAGACTATCACATAGCATTTCTTTGCATCATAGAATGCAATAGTCAAAACAATTGAAGCTAATTTCAAGGTACTGCAAGCATAGTATACAGTAAAGTTAACTAACATTAAGTTGCTGTGCTTGAGAGCGAACTTGTAAGAGCTCCCTGATGGAATCAATAAATCCCTGGTAGTGGTGATTGCACATTCTTTCAATGTCCTTGTCGTGAGCCTTGATACGATCATCCAGCTTCTCCATGAACTTTTGATGCTCGTGGCCATCGTAAATTGCCCTGCAACACCAAGCAAACACGATGACAGCTTCTGTTATCCTCCTACTTGAACACATGGCACATTCATTGTTAATAATACCTGAAAACTAGACCTATGCTATTAGTATCAGTCGATTCTATTTCGAATAATAGGTATTCGTGCTTCGGCACCATAGACATTAGATTTTGCGACGAATTAATTGATACTCTTGACATGTTACGACCCTAGCGAGAGTCCGCTTGAATTGCAAATTACGCGTGCACCCTTCTGTCGTCACCCTTATTGCCACCCCTCGGCCACCCCCGAGTCGAATGCGCATATGCGCTCGTCGCATCTGCGTGATCAAGGGGTGTGTTTCTCACGGGGGCGCGTACTTCGATCGCCCGCTCTTACCTTGAATTTCGTAGAGTCTACCTACCGAAACGTCGGGCCCAGATAATCGTCGATGCCCTCAATCTCCTGGATCAGCAGATCGTACCGCTGCATCGTCGCACAGTCCGAAAATCGCTCGCAAATAACACCAGGAACTGTCAACGTATGAGTTTGACGTATTGATTACAATCGTTAGATTCGACGTTAAATCATCATATTAGATTATCGCCAGCAATGAACTTATATCGTCGACCTATCTTCGATTGCGTTATAGCACTGAGAAAGCACAATGAGCGCTATTTTTAAATAACTTAGCATTCAATTATCGTCGACGTATAACATTGCACGAACTGTGCGAACACTGTTCAGTTGCATTCTAGGGATAGGTGACGTTTATTAACGAGTCAATGTTCGTTTCTCTCTTCGCTGAAGAATCAATTAACTATTCTTGGCTTCAAATATAATTGTTATAATTCATCGTCACGTCGGAGGGACTTACATTTGTCGATATACAGAGATAAAAATTCCTCCGACCCGTTGTTTGAGTTATTGAAAAATAAAGTCTGACTGACCAATCATTGAGTTGTACTACTATCTTGTTTTGTTGATGAAAACAGTGGCGACTCGTAGAGAAAACTATGGAACTACTAAATAAGGCTGCGTTCCTTTTGGCCGCGTCACTTTTTATGCAGGATTTACATCACGTCCGATGTCCGACGTACGATGTCTGATATCCAATAGGAGAATAACTTTCTAATATAGAATTCAATTCTCCATTAGAAAGCTATTCTTTTATTGGATATCGAACGTCGTACGTCGGACATCGGACGCGATGTGAATCCTGCATTAGGCCTGTTCTTTGTAGCTGCACTGTTGAATTGGTGCAATATATTGAAGTCAGACAAATATACGTTTTCTCACTCTACTTATTGCACTAGTTCAGCAGTGCAGCTACAAAAAACAGAGTCCATATTTTTGAAATTTTTGCGTATACGTAATTTTCATTGCGCAGATATTAGCGCAGCTATTTTATGATATGGTTAAACCTACGCAGTAAAACTTACGTATGGTTAGACGACAGTTTCCCGAAAAATGGAGGGGATAATGTTGATACCAAGGAAAATCTCTACACGATATAATTTAAAGATCTGTTCTTTGTAACTGCACACTGCTGAACTAATGCAAAAGGTTAGAGTAAGAAAACGTATACTTGTCTCACTTCAATTTATTGCACAGTTCAGCAGTGCAGTTACAAAGAACAAGGGCTTGATTCTTGACGATATGCGAGCAAAATACACATGCGAAAATATATAGTATATATAACATGAATTATAGATCTTCGCATGCGCATCTCACTCGCACGCCGTCAGGAATCGGGCCCCAAATCTTTAAATTATATCGTGTAGAGATTTTCCTGGCGCGCGGCAAAGTTTCCGCATCCTGGGCTGCGTTTCAAAATTCTACTCGGTGGGTAGAGTATATTTAATTGACCAATTATGATAAAAAAATCCTAGTTATCTTTGTTCTTATTAGTCAATTAAATATTATTCTACGTCGAGTAGAGTTTTGGGACGCAACCCTGGGGTGCGTTTAGATTCCTCATCCGGGTTCACTCTACTAGAAACATAATAGGTTTGTTCTTTTCAACTGAACTAGTGCTGCACTGGAACTGCACTGGTTTGGAACTGGAACTGGCAAGTACAGCAAAAGTTTATAGGTTCAGACATGCCAGATAGGGCTGCGTTCGGAAACACATACTGTATGCACACTACTAGACGTTGGAGTGAGCGAAATACAAGAGTGAGATAAAAAGAGAGGTGAACTTGAGTGAAGTTTCCGAACGCAGCCTTAAGCATGGTCTACAATATCTGTAAGGCTATAAGACGTGAAATAAATTATTTTCATTCACTAACAGCTCACGTTACAACCTTCCATATCCATATTCTTACAGACATTGTAGACGAGCCTTTAGTTGTGTCCAATCGTACCGTGGTCAATCGGGACGCTCTTCTTTCAAAGTCTCCGCTAGGCTGCGTTCAGATTCCCCGTCCGGGTATATTTTATTACTAGAAGTGCTATAGTATATGTAATATATACTATAGGGTGCTTCCGAAATGTCCAGGTTTGGGTCAAGTTGAGTTAGTTCCACTATAGTATCCGTTACATATACTATAGTGGAACTAACTCAACTCGACCCAACTCTGGGTATTTCGGAAGCACCCATAGTGTTTTTAGTAATAGAGTGCACCCGGATGAGAAATCTGAACGCATCTTACAAGTCGCCACGATTGGTTGCATTTAGCAGAGAAAGCTGCTTTGCAACTGTTGTAAAATTAGTGAATCTAATTGGAGCATGTTCTTAATTTTAGTTGAATCCAAGAACATGTACCAATCAGATTCACAAATTTTACAACAGTTGCAAAGCAGCTTTTTCTGCTGAACGCAGCCATTTCCACCGGCAAGTTGCGGTAGTAGTGCAACTCAACAACGAGTCAGACGGACCTTTATAATACAATATGACGAAAGATCAGAAAATTTTTAACTATAAAAGGAAACATCGTTTTAGTCTCTGATGATAATTGCGCCCTAATTAACACTTAATAAAACAATTATACAAAATATTTTTAAAATATGCAGATAAATAATTTACGAAAATTACCAGACTGTAACGAGATGTTAGGGATAATAGATTCAAACTTGTCGGCACTGCGAGCGAGCGAATTGCGATTGTCTCGGAAGAGTCTGCGAGGAGAAAGCACAATTTGCCGGGCATTTGATCCGCGCTCTGGCTCGTTGCTACGTAACGTGTTCGTATTCTGCCCGCATTTTCGGCGAATGCTTCTTTGTAAAATCTATTTTGTTCGATTGTTCGAAACATGCCGAAAGTGAACACGATACTTAATTATTTCTCGTCTCCGAAAGCTGTCAAGAAACCGGAGCCGAAAAAAGAGGAGAGAGGAAAGTCGCAGACTCCCAAGAGAGAACAAAAGAACAAAGGTTTGTTTTCAGATGAATTTTGGGCGGGAGCACGAGTTTATTCGTGCTGAACAATACGTATCGAGATAGAATGAATCGTTGCCTCGTACGTAATGTTTTTATTCAGCAATAACAAACGCATGAAATGACAATTTATGTAATTTTATCCAATCATGCATAACAGATAATTAAAGAATTTTCAGACAATTGAACTGGAATATTTCACTCTTGATATGTAAAAAATGTAAAAATGATTTCCAAAAGCTGTTATTATATTCTATATTTATACAGATATTTCAAAAGTAAATAGACGCCACGATTTTTTTAAATGGTCGATTATTTCACTTTATAATATAAATCTTTATATTAAAATATCGTTAATATAAATAAATGAGTATTGACAAAAAAACATTGCTTATTTACTTTTAAGATGCTTCTATAACGTGTAATCTAAATCATTAATATTTTTGTAATTATTATATGCAAATGATTTATATAGAACATGTCAAGAATAGCAGAGGAAAAGAAAATCAAAATACTGATGACAGAAAGAGATCACACAAAGACGAACAAGATGATGAAGAGAATAAATCCATAAAACCTAAAAGGAGACGTCTTATTATACCTGATGTTGATTCTGATGACGATTCTGGAGATGATTTTAAGCCAGGTCTGTGAATTATACAGATAATAACAGTTGTAAATTATCATAATCTCTTTAAATTAAGTAGACAATTATTGGAAACATATAATATTCATAAATTTCAGATGCTGAATCCGACGAGTCTGAATCAGTTTCTGAAGGAGATAGTGAGCATGAACCTGAGACAGAGACAGAGGAGGAGACTCCAGAGGTACAGATGAAATATCTGTAATATCAAAGTATATTTATAAAACCAATAAATATAAATTTATTTTTAATTTTGAGTCATTTTAAATATTGGTTCTCTGTTTCATAGCAAAGAAAGTTGTATCTAATATAAATATTATATTTCAGAAAAAAAGAAAAATATCCAATGCTAAATCTAAACCAAGACAACCTAGTCGTTCAAAATACAATACAAAAACTGTAAGTTTATAATTAGTTGCAAAATTTGCTTTTATATTTCTTCATCTTTATCTCTGATTTTTCTTATTTTTCAGAATAAAAAAGAACCTAAACAAGCTATGCAAACGCAAAATCAAGTTATCAGTAATGGATCTGCTACTGCTACTCCTACTTGGCCACATTTGAAATTAGATTTCCTGCAGCCAGGGAAAATCAGAGATATACAAAGGAGAACAGCAAAAGATCCGGATTATGATTCTAAGACTGTCTACGTACCTCATGACTTCTTGCTTAATCAAACTCCTGTAAGCATACGACGTTACCAGTATTAATTTATTAGTTAAGTATTATTTTAATTGTGCGTCAACATCAACGAATAACTATTTTAATATTCATTCAGGCAATGAGGCAGTGGTGGGAATTGAAGAGCAAGCATTTTGATTGTGTACTCTTCTTCAAAGTCGGTAAATTCTACGAACTGTATCACATGGATGCAGTTATTGGTGTCAATGAGCTTAGCCTCACGTATATGCGAGTAAGTCCAGATCTGCATCTTGAAGGAAACAGAATTGATGTTTGTTGAAATTTCAATTGTGAAAGTCTTAAAGCTTTGTAAAATTTGTATAACACATATTGATTACATTAACTGATATCTTAATCGAAGAACATAATTTATGATTAAGTTTATACTTCCTAGAGATTTTGACATGTTCACAAATTTTTAAATGTCCACAGTTGAAAATTGAACAAGATGGTGATTTTTTCTTCCTTCCAAGGTGAAGGTATATTCAAAATATAATGACTATTTCTGAAATAATCATTTAATTATCATTAAAGGGTGAATTTGCGCACTCTGGATTCCCTGAAATCGGATACGGTCGCTATTCGGCGAGTCTCATAGAAAGAGGATACAAAGTCGCGCGAGTCGAGCAAACGGAAAACCCGGAGATGATGACAGCGCGTTGCAACAAAAGTACGAGACGCATTTTCATTTTGTCTCTCGCGGATGATTATTGTTTATACATACGATTGATGTGTTATTACATTTCGATTGCAGCGAACAAGCCGACGAAGTTCGACAAGGTTGTGAAGCGAGAGATCTGTCAAGTCAGCACCAAGGGTACGAGAGTGTACACTCCGCTGGACGTGGAGGCGTCCACGCCGAATTCCAACTATTTGTTAGCCTTAGTTGAGAAATGCAATCTCGACTCGACGACTAGCTCCTTCGGTGTGTGCTTCATCGACACGACAATAGGCGAGTTCTATCTTGGCCAGTTCGAAGACGATCGTTGCAACTCCAGGCTGTTGACTCTGCTGGCTCACCACCCGCCGGTTCATGTACGAGCTAAATTAAACGTATCGCAGCAGATGAATTACTGTTTAGCTTATTACTGACTTCCGCTATTCTCACATTTCAGGTAATATACGAACGCGGTAATCTATCGCCCAAGATTTTACAGATCATAAACAGTATTCTACCAACGGCGTTGAAAGAACCGTTGCAGCGCGAAGCGCAATTTTGGTCTGCCGCAACCACATTGAAAGTAAGTGTAGATAACAGATAATTTATACAGAAGAGAGAGAAGATTTTATATTCTTTCGGGTTTTCTATATATACACAAGCACTTTTTTCTTTAAAGAAACTTCATGAAGAGGACTACTTCAAGAAGGAGAAAGACTCCAGCTTTGCATGGCCTGAAGGCTTAAAGCCGTATCTTAATGAAGGTACTTAATTGATCTCATTTTTTGTCTTTGCATATTTATGCAACATACGTAACGAATTATTTTTTCAGGCGACAGTTTAGGTCTGACACCAGCCGACAATAAGGAATTAGCGGTACACGCATTGGGAGGATGTGTGTACTTGCTGAAGGAGTATTTGCTGGAACAGCGTCTGTTGGCGCAGGGTTGCTTCAACACTTACTGTCCACCGGACTTCTCAGCCGCGATTAATCGCACAGGTCTCAATTATGCGAATACCATGGTAATAGATGCCGTTACAATAAAGAATTTGAGGATCTTCGGGGAGGGTTCGCTTATCAGCGTATTGGACCGTTGCTGCACCGCGTTTGGCAAGAGGTAACTTTCAATCGTTTGTGTATACGTTAATTTCTGGTTTATCTCTCACAGTTATTCACTCTGTCAACGAGAGATTTATATTTCCTATCCAGATTGCTGCGCCAATGGATCTGCAGGCCATCTTGCCGCAAAGTTGTCATCTTGGAGCGCCAACAAGCCGTTGAAGAATTGGTGGATCGAATAGACGTGATGCAATCAGCACGCGCTATCTTGACAACTCTGCCGGACCTCGAGAGATTATTGAGCAAGTAGGTTGCAGTAAAGACAGCAAAAGAGCTTTATTCTTGAAAATTCGAATAAAATACTGACATGTTTCTTATTTTGCAACAGAATACACGCTCAAGGCAATCCCAGAATGAAGAATCACCCCGATGGCAGAGCCATAATGTTCGAGGGCCCGACGTACTCGAAGAGAGTAATTATAGATTTCACTACGACCCTCGCCAAGTTCGAAGACGTTTTGAAATTCATCGAACTGTTTGATGGTATGTCTATTTTATTTTCGTATTAGATTATTTTTTATGTGCCAATTTCTGGTTATATAAAATGATTATGTACACGCTCTTTTCAGACTTCAAAAATAATTTGATAACTCGCTGTACTCAGTACGAACCAAACGGTGAATTCCCAAGTCTGAGAGAAATCTTGGATTACTTTAAGGTAGCGCTTATATCTTGTAGATAATTTTTGCGTTTCTTCTTTTACGTATTTGCGACATCATGACGCGATTGTAGACGGCGTTCGACCACGAGGAAGCCAAGAAGCAAGGTTGCATCGTTCCCAAGAAAGGAGTAGACGACGAGTATGATTCGGTCTTGACCGAGCTCGCGCAAAACAAGGAAGATCTAGATCAGTATCTAAAGAAACAGAAGCAACATTTTGGCGTGAAGATAACGTTTCACGGGACAGATCGGAAACGCTATCAGATTGAGGTGCCGGAGTCGCAAGTTAAAAAGGTCGGACCAGGCTACGAGCTACAGTCGCAACGAAAAGGCTTCAAACGCTACTATACTGCCGAGGCGAGGGTGAGTGTAATGATGTACCCGATTACAAGGGAATAATTAGCTATCGATAAAGTATTTTCAATGCTCGATCTGGATTGGTGCTGCGCCCTTCGCGGATTTGTTTCCCACGTTTCGCGAATATTTCAATTCTCTTTTTTAGGAAGAGAAATAATTTCAGAACTCACTTTTCCTGAAGAAATAAACTGAAGTATTCGCGACACATCGGAAATAAATCCGCAAAGAACACAGCACCAGTCCGGAATTCGAACGAGCATCTCTCCACAATCAATTTCGCATCGCGAAAGTCTCGCATATCAAAGTACTTTCAATGTCATAAAGGAGTCAATCAAGTCCTCTTTCTCTTCCTCTCTCATTGCAGGAACTTTTGATACGGCAGATAAATGCGGAAGAGCACCGGGATAAAGTGCTGAAGGATCTTAACAGGCGCATATTCGCGCAGTTCAGCGAGAACTACGATACATGGCATATGGCAGTTTACAAATTGGCCACCATGGACGTTCTCATCTCGCTCGCGGATTACGCTCGAAACGGTGATATGTGCGTTCCAGAGATACATGAGGGATCGGACGGTGAGGTAACGGTATCGTTGCGCGCGCGGTGGCAGATGTTTGCCATCGATTAATGTCTCGCGCGTTTTTGTCAAAGTGACAAGAAGTAAGAAGAACGTCTTACGTTCTCTTGCAGATCTTCGTCGAGATCAGAGACGGAAAGCATCCCTGCATCGCATCTGACAACTTCATACCCAACGATACCTTATTGGCAACCGGTGATGCTGCCTCTTTCATGATCCTTACGGGACCGAACATGGGAGGCAAGTCGACTCTCATGCGCCAAGTGGGCTTGATCACGATCATGGCGCAACTGGTAAGTTCTCCTAATAGAATAAAAAGTTTATGCTTATTTATTTAATACCACTATTTGTTACCATAGCGTCTTTGCGCGGCTCTTTTTAATTAAAATTGATTAAATTTCTGAGAACCTTAATACAGTTTCGCGTTTAATTTACCTATATTTAAATTTAGTTTGTCTCAATGAAAGTTTACGTCCACGAAACTTATATCCTTCTCATTCACCGGTGCGTTCAACAATCAGGGTAGTTACGTTCCGGCCAGCTCGTGCCGCGTGACGCTGGTGGACCGCATTTTTACGAGACTGGGCGCGAACGACGACATCCTGGCCGGTCAGAGCACGTTCTTGGTGGAACTGAGCGAAACCGCCACGATACTGCAACACGCTACGCCCTATTCGCTGGTTCTTCTGGATGAATTGGGTAAGAGCGATCGCTCGATAATCCTTTGATATATCGTTACACCACGACACACTCTGCGGCTAGCAGATTAGCTGAAGACATTGTTTGCTCTTATCGTAGGACGCGGCACATCGACCTACGACGGCACAGCGATAGCGGCTTCGGTGGTAGACGCGTTGACCAAGCTGAAATGTCGCACGTTATTCTCGACGCATTATCATTCCTTGGTCGAGGATTACAAGACCAACAAGGAGGTCACGTTAGCCCATATGGTGAGAACTTTGCTCATATTCTTTCGATGAGAGACAAGGCTTTCTCTTTAGATCAGTCTCTGTGTGCGTGCGAAAGCTCGACAAGTTGTTCCCTGTGATGTATTTTATCGCGTTGTCTATAGGCATGTATGGTGGAAACCGAGGAGAAAGAGGAAGTGTCGCAGGAAACTGTGACGTTCTTGTATAAGCTCAGCGAAGGCGCTTGTCCGAAGTCGTACGGATTCAATGCCGCTCGATTAGCGGGCGTACCCTCTGTCATTACAAACAGAGCGCACGAAATAGCCAGCAAGATAGAGCAAGAGACTAATCATAAACACATCTTCAGCGCTCTCTGCAGAGCTAACACCGCAGCCGAAATGAAGGATCTCATCGTTATGCTGAATAAATTCTCATGCGGTCGCGCTTAAGGAAACTGTCGTCAGCAAAGCGATCGCTTTGTTTATTGGATCTGTAAGCCATATGAAGTATTTCCAGACGATTAGTTATTTATTTGAGAATTGAATACAGAAACAGAGATATTTTACACACATATACACGTACATACACATACACAACGTATGATTATATGATTACTCACGCGAATCTAAATTTCTGTTTTACAAAATATGAGTTTTGATACTTTCGTGTTTAGATGTCATAAGAGTTATTTGTAATAAGTTGTCATGTATGTTATTTAAAAATAGTATTTATACTGTAAACATTTGTTCTGGGAATTATTTCAATATATTATTGTTTTACGAGAATTGTTTTACTTACTTGTAAAGAAATTGAGTCTCAATTACTTCTGTTTCTGTACGAAATTGATCGGTCTTCTTTGTCACATGTATTGTACTATACATCGTTTGTTGATATGATTATCGAATTCATTAATTCATTAAGCTTGATGTGCTTGCGTTCGAAATTCTCTGTAATATTTAAGAAATATCTCTATTTATATATGCAGTAAGAAATGTCTCTATTTATATATGCAGTCCGTTGAGCCGTTTTATTTTGTAAAAAAAAAAAAACAGAAATAACGAGTCACATGTTCTGGAGTTTCTGTAAATTCAAACTCTGTATACATCATTCTGTTTTCGCCATATCGTTTTTATTTCATTGTCAACAAATTGCGTAATTTAGCATGTTAAATATTTTGATAATAAAAAACTATTTTACGACAAAAACACCGCGTTTGATTTCACAGTCGCCTAGACGCGACTATCACGAAGTCTCCCATCACCATGTATCCCATCGAGAAGTACAAAACGTCCTTTCGTTCTGCGATTACCTGCCTTGAAGGAGGAGCGAGATTACGACACACGAGGTGATGTTTGCTTACAAAATTTTATTAATCATTGCCAGAGTACAAAAAGGCTATTTATGACGAATACGATGCGTGTGTGTGTTACAAACAACTTAATTTTACTCACACCAAAACGACTGCGTAAAGTTTTCTCTCTGCGTAGAGAAAGGAAAAGGAAAAACGAATACATGTGCATACGGCTCTCGTGTTGCTGTGAAATAAATACATATTCGATTATTACGTGCTATTCGTAAGAGAAAGAGAAGCGGGACGACGATTAGGAGGCTGCAACACGACGTGTTAAGAAGGACAGAGTGTATCCTCTTCCTTCTCTCTCTTTCTTTCTATCTCTCTCATTATCTCCCCTTGTGTCAGTTCGTCGGACGCAGCTCTCGTCGGCCGTTAGAAATAAGAGATAAGAGTATACAATACCGATAAATAGATAAATAATAATAGCTTTACGTGGATAATCGAGTACGCACGACAAACGATATCCCGCTTTCAGCTTCTGAGAAACTCCTGACGATACGCATCTACTAAGGCGGCGCGACGAATCCATGTTTTGAGGGACGTGACGTTAAGCGTACATTGACCTCAAGGGCAATTACCGATGTCGTGTTATTCCCCATTGCCAACACCCATCGCGAAGGTGACGATTTTTCGCGAGTAAACGATTCTCTCTCCCTCTCGCTTTTTCTCTCTCTTTCTCTCTTTCTCTACGTCTCTCTACGATCGTCAGCCGCGCGTCGTACGTTTTGTTCGTTCGTTCGTGCGATAATAAATTATGCGATATTAAGAAGGCACGGAGATTAAGAAAGCACTTGACTTGGTTTGTATGGGTTATACATGATACACTTTTATTTTTCGAATAACACATGCCTACTTCTAATGTACAATTCCGAAGTCTCCATGAAGATCGCGATGTCATCGTCGAGCGCGCACGTTGCTACTGCTCTCTCCCTCCCCCCTCTCCCCTTTTCCTTCTCATCAGTCCATTTTTTCTCACGTCGTTCACACGACCGGGGAGTCATTTTTCTTTTTCTTTTCTTTCTTCTTCTTCCCCCTGCCAGCGAAATCGTGTCTCGCACTTGGCGCGCGAGTCTACGGTATTCTCCGTTCGAAAGCGTTAATTATCCCGTCGGTTATCCTTACGTTAGGTATATATGTACCTGTCGCTTCCTCGACATTCCTCTCTCCCTCTCTCTCTCTCTCTCTCTCTCTCTTTTTCTCTCCCATTACCATTCCTTGACATTTTGGCAGGATCAATCGACAAAACGATTCTCCTTTCGCTCCTAATCGAACGCTACACTATAATAAGGTGGCGATCGCGATCCTACGATTCTACGATCTTGGTACGTTTCTGGTTCACCCTCCCTCTTCTATACGCGTGTGTGAATATTATTATTCCGTACGTGTCATTGTCCTTTACCGTGGAGAGAGTGAATTTTGTCGCGTGTAATGTCTCTTCGAGGAAACGATTTTGTCGGGTCTCGAGGGGTGTGTATGTGTGTGTGTATGTGTGTATGTGTGAACGCGCAACGTTGAAAACGAGCGAAAGACGCAGTCGTGTACTCGACAGCGATGGGGAGGTTTTTGCTTTGCGAACAATCGAACCATCGTGCGATCGGAACGGAACAAACGCTTCATATCCGAGGAAATAAAAGAATGAATATCCGCGAACTTTTTTCCGAAAAATACGTATAATGTAAAACCGTCAACCACGTAACCGTGCCTGAAGCTGAAATGCTACACACGTGTATAATTGTTATTTTGATTAATATCCCATTGAAAACGTGAAAAAAGGCTCTTTGATCTACGACCTAAAAATTTAAAGAAGCGAGAGTCTAAGCGATGATGCATAAAAAATCATAAATATACAATTTAAGGACGATTACGATAATTTTGGCCCCTCAAAATGAAAGTGATTTTCGAAAACATTTTTAGTGAGAAACACGAGAAAAATAGTAAAAAATTCTCCAACTAATAGAACAAAATTGAAATAAATGAATATGAGATTAATATGAGAAACACGAGAAAAATTTTAATGATATCTCGAAAACTATAAGCGACCGCCATATAGTTTATATTATTGAAATATGGTAAATAATAAGTATGGTAAATAAAAAAGGTGCCTGTCCCTAGTTATGTAGGATTTGTGACGTCAGAAGAGAGGAATGACGTTGGCGAAAGTTGCGCGCCGTTTTTAAATAAAGATAAATATGAGCGAAAGAGCACTTGAGTTCGCTTGAGCATACTTGCAAGATTTTTCGAAAACTATCCCTTTCCTCTGACGATCAGTAAATGTTGTATAATAAATGGTAAAATGAAGCATGCAGATAAAACAGACTCAATTCATCATTTCTCACACGTTTCATTTTACTATTTATTATACGACTATTTATTGATCAAGAGGAAAAGAGATACCTTTTGGACATTTTTACAAGAGTGTTCAAGCAATCTCAAATACTCTTTCATCCATATATATCTTTAGAAATGGCACGCAATTTTCGTCAGCAGGTCATTCCTCGCTTCTGACGTCACAAATCCGATATAGCCGACGAGATACGAGGAGCCTTAACCGCAAAGAATTCCATATTTCGAAAAGGATTCAATGTAAGATTGAAATGGACACACGGTAAACGAGAATCTATCGATCTTTTCTTCTTGGAGTTCTCTCTTTCCCTCCCGTCTCTTTCCATCTCTGTCTCTCTATCTTTATTAGAACAGCGAAACAAAAAGCGGCGAGCCTTAGAGAATACAAGAATTCGAAAAGAATCGATCATCCCGATCTTACAGGCACCTCGATTCTTGAAATTTTCAGATTTAATATCATGTCAATATTAAAATTGTCAGCACTGAGGGGAAAAATACTCGAACACTTATTCGCGGGATACAAGGTGCACATTCGCAGAAATCGACTTTATATCCCACAAATAAATTCTCAAGTATCTTCTCGGAGCGGAGCGCGAGTTTTCCACGTAAGTTCCACAATTGCGGCTTCGCGTGTGGATCGTGTCATGCTAGTCGTGACGACGATGACGTTCAGCAGCGAGATACAGAGCGATCAACGTGACAAAGAGAGCAAAGGGGAACTCATTCCCCGTGACGGAGGAGTGCAAGACGAGTTCTGATGACGAATCTCACGGGAAGGAAGACGAACGCTTTTGCTCTCGTCTTACGCCACGATCGCTCGCTCTCCCCTCCGATTCACTCACAAGGCTCATTAAATCCGAGCCGATAGAAAATCGTGTTTCCCAGCGGGATGATTTACGACTCGCGCGGATCGTTCGCCGACCGGGGGAACTTCTCAGTCTCGAAGGAGAGGAGGAAGAAGAGCAGGCCCGCTCTTTACGCGCGATGATCGTTTTAACTACCTCTATATACAGTTACTTGTTCGCGATAATGCCTGTACTAGAGTTGCTAATTGAAGGACCGGTGATGATTCACGCTCGACGAAGCCGGCATCGGTTTACACCTGCGCTCGCGCGGAACTTTTTGCGTGGCCACCTGAACGAATCAACGAGAGATCCCTCCTCGCTGAAGTGTCCGCGGAATCGTTTTCAGACATCGCCCTCGTCTCAGACGACCGATAGGGCGGGATAAGCAAGTGCGAGATGCGAAAAAGATTACCTCCCTTGTCCTTGTCGCGTCCCAGTCGCCCCCGCTGATACTTGGCCTGAAAATTGACTCTTCTCGAAGCGGAATTCGCGCGCGACTGACTCCTCTCACACCGAGGAGAAGATCCTCGCGTATTTGTTCGCAGGATATAAGGTTGACTTCTCTGCGAACTGAAGTCCACTTCTGCGAGAGCTTGTTTCCGAACAAGCTTACTTCCGATCTTACTTCTGTGAAATAACCTTCGTATCACGTAAACAAATGTTCAAGTATTTTCTTCTCATTGCCGGGATCTAGGAAAGTCGAACGCGATCCTCCTCTCCTCCCCGTCGCTGGTCGAGACGCGAGATAGAACGCAGCTTACGCTCGCTTCTGTATTGCGGATATCGCGACACGAGGAGTCTCGACGGGTTTCTCCTATTATTATTACTATCTTTTGTCCCCATTGAAAGCTTTTCCGCCCTCCCGATGACAAATATCGCTACAAGACGGTATCAAATATTTTTATTAAAAAGAAACAAAGTGACGATGATAATGACGATGATCTATGATGATGATAATTATCACGACGATGGTGGTGATGATGGCTTATCCGTCACCGTATGTATGTATATGTGTGTGTGTATGTGTACGTACGTATATATAATACGTTTGTGTGTCACCTCTAAAAAACAATTTTGCCTAAGTGTCGATTATTCGAGGCCGAGAAAGAGTTATCTAGTCATCTGTGTATCAAGAAGTCGCAGGTTATCACTCTTACTATTCCTCTCCTCCTCCCTCCCTCCCTCTCTCTCTCTCTCTCTCTCTCTCTCTCTCTTTCCTTCTGCGTTTTTTTTCCTTTCAATCGGTACAAAGCAAAAGAGAAAAGAAAACAGAGAAAAATGGTGTTAGACCACTCGTTGATTAACCCAATAAAGCCCGCGCCGACGGTGGCAGCAGGTTTGTCTCATCCGCCTGCTTCCAGAAGCTCTCTCTCTCTCTCTTCGACGAGGGTGGGTGGTTTGCTCCTCCTAGAGAAACAATCGCGCGGCGGAAAACGTTGTCTGCGCAGGTATAGGTGTATACACGGCAACTGAGATCTATCGATCTTCTCATTTTGGAATTCTCTCCTTCCTTCCTTTTTTCCTACCTTCCCTCCCTCCCTCTCTCCTTTCCTCCTCTGTGTCTCTTTATCTCTGTTATAACGGCGAAACGAAAAGGCGCGATCGCGGGCCTTAGCGGGTTAAGAATACAAGAAGATCGAAGAGGATCGATCGGGTTGTCCCGATGAGCGGGCGACGGGACAACCGCCGACGGCGACGCTGTTGGTCGCCCTTTACCAGAGTCCGGATGAGTAGCCACCGGGTGGGACGCGGGTGCGCGTCGCCGGCTTCGCCGTCGGCGACGAGTCGGTCGACTTCTCGCCGCTGCTGGAATTCGAGCTGACGGTGCCGTTCTGCATGGTCGGACCGTTCTTCAGTGGCTCGGATGCGTAGCCGGTTCCGGTTACCGGGTTGCCATCTGCGAAAAGGAGATTTTTTTCCGTCCGTTAGTCGAGGCGAACCGCGAGAAAGTGCGATTCTTTCTAATGGTCGTCCGGAGAGGAAAGACGACCGAACTGTCCCTCACTGATCCTCAGCAATGGAAAATATTAGCTCCAGATCCATTCATATGCTCATCTCGACGTTTAAGTTCCTTTTAAGTAATATGCTAAAATGTTAAGTTTCTTTAATATTATAAATGAATAATTATTTATAATATACAAAATATTATTATAAATATTAATAATAATTAATATATAGGATATAAATATTAATATAATAAATAAAATATTAATTTATTTAATTCATAATAAATAAAATATTAATTATTAAATTGTTTCTTTTCATTTACTTAAAATACTATATCTGTTTGTTGACTCATAACAAAAAAGTTAGATATATCTTGTATATCATTTTTCAAAATCCTCTAAAGAAAATATCAATAAGTAAAAAGAAATTGAAATATGTTTATAAAAAGACCTGCACTGAAGGAAGTCGTGCAGTTACCTTAAATCACCGATGAAGAAATTAAGGGTTAGAATAAATCCTTGAAAAAAAAAAGGAAATTTAATTTTCAGTAAACATTGTAGAGAAATTATGAGGTGCATGAAAAAATGATATATAGAAAAGATTTGTGGTGTTTTACAGTGGTTACAGCTGTATATTCGCGTTTACCAACAATGCCAAATTTTTTTATTTATCCCCACTTTCTATAAAATTGAAATCAATCAGTCAATATAGAATTAAAAGATTTAAACTTGTCGAAATTGTTTTACGTGCGCAATTGCAAATTAAAACCAGTTTCAAATACCACGAAACTTTTGTATAGACCATTTTTTTACACATCTCATAGTTTCTCCACAATACTCGCTGAAAATGAAATTTTCTATTTTCCCCTATTTCAAACTTCAATTGAGACTTCCATCATTAAACGTCGAGATAAGCATATAAAAAATATGGGTGTCTAATGCTTTCGGTCGCTTTACAACATATTCAAAGCCCATCAAAACCGACATGGGGACAGTTCGGACCCTTCCCTTGTGTGAACGGATCTTCGAGTGTTCGATCTCTCCGATCGGCGATCGAACAATCGAGGATCGATTATTCCGACGGCGATTGACTCGAACGGCATAGCTCGTGATCGCTCTCCCTCGAGCTCTCTCTTTCTTTATCCCGTTGTCCCCTAATGAACACTGTTTCTGTCACTTTGCGTAGAGAGCGGCACAACAAGAGGATACAAGAGAACTATGCTCGCGAATAATCGACGTCGAAGTGCCGACACAATGGCAGCTCTGATCGCGCTAACTAACGATTTTTTCTTCACATCTGGGACTCTCCATTCCCCCGAGACAAACGCGTCGTTATTCCAAGCCGCGATCTAACGATCGAATCGAACGATCGGCACGGCGCATGAAACGAAAGCGAACACTGCGCGCGCTTTCGCCCTCTCTCGCCTGCGTGCAATTACACACGAGAGATACAGCCATAAATCGGGGCACATCTGCTGAAGTGCCAATCTTATCTCGCAAGAGAGAACAAGATTGTACGTTATCTCCATACGCAAAATAACGCGATCCTGTTCCTGTGTAACGGAATTACCCTTCCGATCTCGTGCACGTTAATTTATATTCCGACGCGTTACGTGGGAATTTTTCTCTCCGCGCGAGAATAGACGGATATCCGGTATCGGGAAAATCGAGAGGTACAGTGGACGGGCTATATCTGATTTCTACGTCGATGTAACACGCACATTTCTGGCATGCAAATGATCTCCTCTAATAAGCGCGTACACTGAGAGAAAAATTATCTTAAAATCAACAAATATTTCCTTGGTGGGTGCTATTAACATATTTACTTAAATCTACATTCTCTTTACTTAAATCAAATATTGTTTATTTGATTTAAATAAACAATATTTTATTTAAGTAAAGAGAATGTAGATTTAAGTAAATATGTTAATGGCACCCACCAAGGAAATATTTGTTGATTTTAAGATAATTTTTCTCTCAGTGTAGGAACATTCCGAGAGCTCGCTATGTGGTCGAGCCTCCTTTCGAAAAATTGAGAAAATTCCGCGCGGACAGGTCAGTTCGCCGATTTTGTGTTAACAAAATAGTATATTAATTTCAATTTGTCGTGTTACATTAACAAACGGGCAAATTCTAAGTTCCATTTAATGTAAAGTTGCGAATTGAAACCGATGTGTCAATTGTAAACTTGAAAATGACTTGAACTTGTCAAAATTGATTAACCTGAAGTCGCAAATTGAAGTCAATATAAAATTGCAAGTTGAAATCAATTTGTCAAAGCAAAATTGAGAAATTTCAATTTTTCAAGATTGACTAACACAGGATTGCAAATTTGAACCATTTGACAATGTAAAATTGAGAGATTTCAATTCAACAAAATTGATTAACGCGAAATTACAAATTACATTCAATCAATCAAGGTAAAATTGCAAATTGCAATCAACTTGTCAATGCAAAATTGAGGATTTCAATTTGTCAAAATTGACGTGAAGTTGCAAATTGAAATCGAGTTGCCGATGTAAAATTGAAAGATCTCAATTTTTCAAAATTGATTAATGTTAAATTGCAAATCAAAATCCTTTGTCAATGTGAAATTACGAATTAAAATCAGTTTGCCAATTTTTTCATAGCAAATTCGATCATTTATCCGACCTGTTCGCGCGAGATTTCCCCGATTCGCCGGCAAATTGGCATCTCTCGTCGCTCCTACACGCTTGACAGACGAAACACTGATAGACTCCACAAGTTCCGACTGAAACCCACATCACACATGCTGCCCTTCGGCATACACTCGGCACACTACTACTGCTTAACACTAAGGGCGAACTCATGTTCGAGTTCTTGACTAGGAGATATTTCCGAGCATCAATGGCACACAAAGACACTCTCTCGTTGCACTAATTAAGAGCTGTCCTCGCAGAGAACGGGGGG
>NW_022639560.1:492712-508184 GCF_010583005.1 Odontomachus brunneus | reverse complement strand
GGGGGGGGGGGGGGCAGAGGATCAGGAGTAGTAGCTTGGTCTCGCAGGCACAAATTAAGCGCAATCGGTCGCGAGATCACCGGCCACGATGATCGCGAACCGGCTTAACACCTGAAATGGTCTACGAGAAAAACGATATCTTACGTATTATCTACTAGGCTGGCATGATCGCTTGATGAACTTACCGTAACAGTTAACAGTGAATGCAGAGACGTGTGAAACGATGGATCTCGCGTCGAAGATTCGCTTTTCGACACGTTGACTGCCGATATGTTAATTTTCATCGATTCTACAAGGAACTTATAGAACTAGCCGATGATTAAATTCGCGTATCTTTTATATCCTCTCTCGTTTACTTCTTATTGGCCGTACATTGGGAGAAAAAATCAATTAATCTCGTTGAAATTAGTCTTTTAATTAAAACGCTCATTAGTCAAAACAATCTTCTTTAATGAAAACTATATTTTTGTATCGTTTTAATAGAAAGAGTAATAGCAAAATACTTATGGAGTTATTGTCGTTAACACTGCACTGTGAGCAAATGCACGTTTGAAAATTTATTTGTGAGATATAAAGTTTATTGCTACGAAATAAACTTTATCTCCGTGAAATAAACTTTACATCCCGTGCAAATGAATTTTCAGCTATTTTTTTCTAGTATTTATACCAGCATTTGCTACAAAAATGGCTGCTCGTCCCAATTATTTTCAGATTGCAATTATTCCGCAGATAATTATTACGCTGCAAGGAATCTCTTCTGCGATTATAGTCACAAGTATTCAACATTTCCTTCTCGGTGTACAACCAATTTCGCGGACGCGATTAACTGTACTCACGTGATTTAATGAGACGCGGTGGTATCGCAGTGGCAATCGGTGACTACCGTTCCCATGTCACACGTTTAACCCGTCAAAGAGATCGTCGAGCGAAAAGAATTTCCACGACGTCGAGGAACGACGGATCCTTCCGAGCGAATCTCCGAATCAGGCCGAATTGAGTCGATAATACAACACGAGGTGAGGAAAAGTGAGTACACATAACACACGGATATACACAGATATACACAAATGTGCTAATTTATAATATTATCATAAGGGTACGCGCGCGCCTAGCTATAATAGCTTAATCGCGCTCTTACACTCTCCTTTCGCTATTATACAAGACGTGATCCTTGACTTAAACAACGAGCGAGCGAGTCTAAAACATCCGTAGCCTCCGATCATGCGGTAGCTGGCGCGTGCAGTCATTTGAGATTTAAGGAGTTTATTCACCAGGCATGTGTATTTTCAGGACATCCAAGAGACG
This sequence comes from Odontomachus brunneus, assembly GCF_010583005.1. NCBI lineage: Eukaryota > Metazoa > Arthropoda > Insecta > Hymenoptera > Formicidae > Odontomachus > Odontomachus brunneus. The sequence goes on along the minus strand of NW_022639560.1, from coordinate 506,879 downwards.
TATTTTCAAGGGAGCTGTTCCTTACACTGCAAGTCCTAGTGTGTTACTTTTAAATGCATAAACGTGTAATTTGATTCAAGTCTCTTTTACACGTCTTTTACTGTTTTTTAGACGTGTAAATTATAATTTAATATGTTTAAATAGCGTGACTCAAAACGTGTAAAGGATTCAACCAAAATAACACACTTGATTCCTCGTTTCTAACGTCACAAATCATCGGACATGGCCGGCTCCGGTACAAGGAGCCTTAAATTCCTCACGAACGATGCGGACGAATCGCACGAAACGACGAATGTGTTTAAGATAAACGTTACGTTAAATTTCTACATAATTTTCAGCATCTCGGCTCAAATGAATAAACTCCATGAACAGCCTGCGATTTTCCCATTTTTCCACCCTCCTCCCCTCAATCCCCGGCGAGACACCGTATTCGCCGGCGGACAAGAGCCGCGAACGTGGCTCGCGCGTTATTATCGCGCTTAAAACATCGTGCCCGCGATTAAACAGCACGGAAGACCGGGGGTTAACGGTACACACACGTATACACGCGCACGCGCACACACGCACGGCTCGTGATTCTACTTCTCTCGATAAACAATTCGTTACCGTTCAGAATCTCTCTTTCTCTCGTTCTCTCTGCGGCGAGAACGTTTCCCCGAGCGAACAACATCCGGATTTTTATCCCAGTAGAACGGCGCGTTACCACCGAGAGAGCTCTCGCCTCGTTTCGATCTCGCGAGAGAATTTAAATCTCGCGTAAATATTTATTATACGCGTATACAATATCGGCTCCCAGCTCGGTGCTTGCGCGATCACTTCCTCCTTTCTTCTGTTGCCTTTAATTGCGCAGTTTAACGCGATCCGCGTTGCGACGCGAGAGCGCTGCGCGTACCACGCGAAAGAAAGACATAACGAAGCGATTCGCACGTACAATTAACGCGGGCTTATTAGCGGGCAGACGTTCAATTACGTTCAGTTACGCGCCGTGAAGCCGCCGGAACTCTCTCCCGGCGGTAATTGATTTTCATCCGCGATTCTTTCCGCGTGACGTTCTTCTGCGAGTGGACGACTGGCCTGATTAGATAAGTATCGTTTCAGCGTGAGCCACTCGCAGGATCGAGAGCGAGTTTTCATTCGTGAGTTTCGCAACCGACCCGATGACCGACAATCAGACTGATATCCTCAACTCACGCTTTACCCCGCGGGAAGTGACGATTATGAACAATTCCCGCCAAATTTTAACTTCCTTTCTGCAGTGTCGCGCGTTGCCGCGGATTGATCAAGCCGTTCTACGCATGAAAACTCACTCGAATGCACTGAAAGGACCAAACCAAAATTTGATTAAAATGGCATCAACCAAATGTTTGGTATTTACATCCAAAAAATTGTATTGCCGCTATTTTGCCTTATTTCCTCAGTATATATTTGATTAGTCACTGAGCAAAGCAAAATAGCGGCAATTAAATTTTTTTATTGCAATTAGCAAACATTTGGTTGATCCCATTTTAACCAATTCTTGGTTTCGTCAATCAAATCCTTCTTTCAATGTATATGTGCGTTTCATCTACAAACAATTCACAGTCTTAACACGTTGAATGCCGTGACGGTCAGCAGCAACCAGCACTACACTGAGAGAAAAGATATTTAAAAATTAGTAAATATTTATTTGGTTACCAATAGCATATTTAATTACATCTAAATTCTTTTATTTAGATAGAATAAATAGTTGCTCTCGTGAAAACTAAGGTTTTCTTAAGGTTTTTACACGGAAGGAAAAGATTTGGTTGAATTAACCAAATATCTGGTCGAATATGAACGATCCAGAAATTCCGATTGAAGTAACCCGAATTCTGTTTAACTTAACAAGATTTTTGGTAGATTAACTAAATATATCTGGTTATTTAACCAGACATGTTAGTCTACCAAAATTCTTGTTAACTTAAATAGAATTCGGGTTATTTCAATAGGAATTTCTGGATCGTTCATATTCGACCAGATATTTGGTTAATTCAACCAAATCTTTTTTTCCGTGTAGAAAATGTAGATTTTCTTGTTTGTAATATATTTTATATTAGTATTATAAGTAAATATGTTGTCAGTATTCACTAAATAAATTTGCTGTTTCTTAGATTTTTTCTCAGTGCAGTACTACTGCGTCTCGTTTCAAATAAGAATTACGTACGAAAAAAATCGGCTGAACGCATCGCGAGTCCGAGTGCATGTTATCTTTGAACTCACAAAAGCGTGTAATTTGTCTCGCTCTTTTTCCTGAGTTTTTTCTAGGTTTTAAATCGTTTAACATGTGTAAATTATAATTTAACATGTTTTTCAAACATGTTAAATAATTTATATAATTTTTAACGTTAAATAATTTATAAAATTTGATACACATTTGATAAATGTTAAACGACGAGGAACGTGTAAAAAGATAATCAGCCAAAATAACACACATTTAGAATTCGCGGTGCGGTCAATGAAGCGAGATAAAAGGTACATGCGCCTTGAATTATATTTATTTATTGTATCTCTTTGGTGCCAGCACTTCGAGTGCTGTGACGATCACACACGCGGTGATCAGACTATGATATCACCGCGTCTTATTGATCCTGACAGTAACATCCGAGCGCTTCCCGGATGTACTAATGTAAATTTCATACTAATTAATTTTCAAGAACTCCGTTAAAATTATGCGGGAACACTACGTTAGAAGTTAAACAGAAAGACAATAATGAATACAACAATTTTAAGCAAATTTTTTCGAACCAATAAAATGACGGTATTTACCGTAAAGGTTACGTCACGTATGAAGTATAATATACTTCAAATATAATATAAATATACTTCAAATTAAATTTGAGAATTTGATTTCTCAAAATTGAATTCGGAGAATCGGCTGTACGGCCAATAGAAAGTCGATGAAATAACGCAAAAAACATAAATGTATCTATAGAGAATTATATAATACATATACATATTTTTTACGTATATATAAAAAATATACAGGGTTAGTCATCTGACGTTAAATTCTAAAATCTGTCATTTTTCACATCAGAGGAAAATGTGTAAAGAACAAATTGGATGGTTGGAAGAGTTAAATATTGTAGTTAGCCAAAACTTTATATTTACACGATTTGCTCCTTACACATTCTCCTCTTAATATAAAAGTCAACAAATATATTCTACAATCTAACGTTAGATGTGAGTGTATGACTCGCCCTGTATAATACAATCCTTAAGTAACATTTATCGTATTTCCCCAGCAATTCAATCATCGATTGTGTACGATCAACGCGGCAGTCAACGTGTTAAAGTTCACTCGACCAACCCCCCTCCGAATATTCCCTTAATCTCGTAACGTAAAGCTACTTCGCACCGGTGGTTGGGGCTGACACCACCGGTGCTTTACAGGGGGAGAAAGCGCGTCCCTAGGACGAACTTAGGGGGTGGCGGGAATCATGAGGGGGGGGGGCGAGAATCAGAGGGATAATCGGAATTAGAGAACGTTACCTCGACACTTTCGTGCGATGCGCCTCACGGGCGTCACCTCGATTCCGTCGCCGGTGACCGGGTTGCGCGCCGGCACGCAGGACGATCCTCCTGCGGGGGATGCGACGTCGGAGTCCAAGCCGACCCGCGTCGTTCGCAACAACACCAGCGGTTCACAGCCGTCGCCGCCGCGAAGCGACGCGCGAGCCAGAGCCGTTCACCACCACCCCATGCACCGTAACACCGTCGCAAAACCCATAACCGTAACCCAACCAACTCGTGTTAATGCGCGCGGCAATTCGTACGGACGGATCGCAGATACGCACCGCGCTTACATCTTTCACTCTCTTTCTCTCTCTTTTTTCACGGAATTACCTTGAGACGTACTACTTTTTTTCTCCTTTTATTTTCATCGACTCAACAAAATAAAGGCGAGCCGGTACGCGCTACGTGGTGAATGAACAGAGCAAAACGATTGTTTAATTACATGCTGATAAATAACAGATCAATTGGGACTCATGAAAAAAATTTGAATTTCGTTTGAATTACGATCTGCCTTGACGAGACGAGGGAGTTCGCGTACAATTCGAAACAGATCCGTCTCGAGATCGAGATATAAACATGAGAGAGGCGTCCTCGATATCTTGGATTCGTCCGTGCGACGGAAATTAAAACAAAAGCAAAATTGAAACGTTGTGTGTTGTGCTGAAGTTGTAAAGGGAAGCGGGGGATGAGTACTTGACAAACGGCAACAATGCGAAACCCAAGAAGACAGAACAGGTGGAGGTTAGAAAAGCGAGACAAACCGCGTGTTATTCCGACCGTGATGCAGCACTCGTAGCAGTGATGATACTTTTATTTCAGCCGGGGTGACACGCGCCATTCCAAGGTTAATCCGTCGTATTCGAGTGTTACCGAGACAAAAGAAAAGATTCTTCTCGATTGTGCGTGCATTTGTTAAGGCTGTTTGCACCTCGCCGTCATGTTGGATTTGTGACGTCAGGAGCGAGGAATGACACGCTGACGAAAGTTGCGCGTGCCATTTATAAATACAAAGGATAAATATGGGCGAAAGAGCACTTGAGATCGCTTGAGCACACTTGTAAAATTTTCCGAAAACTATCCCTGAAAACTTCCCTGACGATCAGTAAACAGTCGTATAATAAATGGTGAAATAAAGCATACAGACAAAATAGACTCGTTTCATCATTTCACGTATCTTATTTCACCGTTTATTATACGACTGTTTATTCATCATCAATTCTCTTAAAGTGAATCAGTAAAACATCATTGAAAGCACTGATTTGCAGCTATAAGTACAGCACTGAAACTGCTCAGTGCTGTACTTATAACTGATATCAGTGACTATTCACTGATTCACTTTAAGAGAGAAGGGAAAGGGATACCCTTCAGACAATTTTACAAGAATGCTCAAGCAATTTCAAATGTCCTTTCGTCCATATTTACCTTTATTCAGAAATGGCACGCAATTTTCGTCAGCATATCACTCCTCGCTTCTGACGTCACAAATCCGACATGGCCGACCGAGGTGCAAGGAGCTTTAAATGAATCGGTGGAGGGTCTCGCGAGTGGATGATATCGCGATTTAGTCCCGACAGTGCACCTCGCCCGCATTCGCGGGAAGTTTCGTGAATGACGTTCTCGAAAAACGACATCGAAATACCTTCTATCTTTTACGAGAGGAGAGTCTCTTTCTCTCCTTCTTTCTCTGAAAATTTTTCACGGCAAATTCATAATCCTCGGCTGCATTCGCAATGTGCCGGTTTCTCGTTTGCCTGATATCTTGCGTGAGCAAAATCACAGCTGATCCAATTTTTGTCATTAAATTATCGTTGCAATTTAACGCGACATATGTATGTATATATCTTCTCTTTTTGCGCTAATATGCAGATCAATGTCGTTTACCGTGAGTTCGTAGTGAATGAGTGAATCGTGTGTGGGGAGAACGTAATGTAAATAAATAATTTTAACGTAAAAGCGAGATAAGATGTTACTAGCGGAATTATATAAATATATATATATGTGTGTGTGTGTGTGTGTGTGTGTGTTTGTGTGTGTACGGTACGAACTTAAGGCCTAAGCGATAAACATGGCGTGTCTAACTCAAAATATGTGTTTCCATTCTCGTGGCAGGCCCTAGAATAGGACGCGATGATGTACTGGCGACACATAATGAAAACTCTCTACGATAATAATCTCGAGCGCGCTCAAAAATAATGAAATGAATCTCGTGATTTTTTCGCGTTTTCTCGCGGTGACGTGACGAAGGGAACGATATTAACTCGCGTCTAACTATGATCAAACAAGACAACAAGAGTGTGGTAGTGTCGTGTGTGTCATCTACTTGAATGTCTCGTTACACACTTACGAAATCGTTTCTTTCTCCTAAAAGCTGCTTGCGAAACAGTTCAAGGAAAGTGACGTATAATTAAAAGCGGCACACATTAGACAATATGATTGTGATCGTACAGTGAGAAATTCATTTTGTTTCCTTTTCTTTTCATTTGCATTTTTTCCCTGAGTGTCTCGCTAGCTCCGCACCGACGAGCAAAGCCGACAAACGGCGGCTCGATTAGCGTGAAAAAAAAAGAAGAAAAATAGAGACAAACGCGATTCGCGATCGGCGAAGATCCGGAGGGGAACTTTCGCCGCCGCACTCATCTCGGTATGATTTCGCACGAGATACGGTAAAAAATACAGAAGCATAATAAAAATGTGTTGATTGATTTGAATATCGTTTAGAAAACGCGAGAAATTCGTGTACTTGTTTTAGTAACAAGATAATGTATTCGCGTGCGTGTTTTCTATTGGAAAAGTATAAAGCAGTCAAGAGACAAAGTTCGCGAATTTCTCTAATGGCAAATTTTTTCGAAGTGTCGGAGTCTTCTACGGATCGAACGCGAATCTCTTTGAACGGAACAAGGGAAAGAGTACTTTTCGCGGTGACAAAAAGCGAAATATAGCGATCGACACAACCGGACACTTTACACACGCCAAGAGCCTGCGACACACACATATTTCAACTTAGATCAGGATCAGGGTCTTCCGAGATGAGGTTCGAGCGGTTTCGGGGCAGTTCGCATTCTTAAGTACCGAATGCCGCGAGAGCCTTTTCTGTAGAGAAAGACAGAGAGGGAAAGAATACGCGAATATCTCCGAGCTCTTGTAACAATTCGTGCAAAAATTCCACAGACAAGAATCGTCACGATAAATTCACTCGTTCCACAATAGAAAAGAAATGTAAATTAATCAAAGTGCTCATTGTGCGCCGATTATTCGCGCATTGAATGTCAATTGAGGAAGCAGGTTGCTTTTTCAGACCAAAAGAAACAACGATGTTCAGGAATTTATATAAAGAAAACTACTAAGTGAATATATTTGAGAATTTTATATATATAATTGAATATATATATCCAATTATATATATAAATAATATATTTACACAATAAATAAATTATATTAAATAATGTTATAATTATTGACGTCATTTTTGCACAAAAATAATTATAAATATTTTAGTTTAAATGAAAATGTTACATTTAATTATATATAATATTCTATACTCTGTTATCTGTAGCAATAAATATATTACTGAATTACATACAATATATAAAATTCAAACATATCTATTTTTAGCGGTTTTCCCTAATAAATAAATTTCCACATATTATTGCTTCTTTTGGCCTGAAAAGGTGATTCGCCCCCTTAATCGTCACACGATAAGGGCTTTAATTAATTCGCTATTTTAATGCACATTTTTCGCATTTTTGCAAAATAATTTGGCTCCTTAACACGTGATATATTCAAGATCATCAATCGTCAATCTCGCGGCGATAACGACGAGAAGTCTTTCTCACGAGAAGTGATGGACATTCTCTCTCTCTCTCTCCCATTCGTCTTTTGCTCTCGACCGCCCCGGGATATGATGATCCGCTACCACCTCTGTAAACGCTTGCCCGATCGAAGGGGCCCACCTTACCTGTGATATCGTTGATCGAATTGCTGCCGTTGCTGACGGCAAAGCCGTTGGCGACGCCCGTCGTGTTGCTGCCGCTGCTGGCTGTGCTCTTCGCGGGCGACGTCGCGGCGCCCGACGATAACGACGAGGCCGACGATCCCCCGCTGAGGGAGATATTGCTGCGCATGTGATTTCTCGCGTTTGGGGTGGTGGGTGGGGCATCGGGGGGGCCAAACAGACGATTGTATGAATCATTACCGGGCTTGCTGCTGGAGCGCGGCGACACGGCGGCGTTCGCGTTGCCGTTGCCGTTACCGGCGTCGGTGCCGTTGGCGTCGCCAAACAACGCCAGGCCCAGCTGGGACTGATTGTGAGTCTTGACGCGTCGCGGGCTCGTTTCCTCCGGGCCCGAGCCGAAAATGTCGCTGCTGCCGCCGCCGGGCGGTTTCAACACCCTGAAACGTAAAAAAGATCGAGTTAGCAAGGCGAGGCGAGTTGCGCAGGAATTTGTTATTCGCAGTAAAACGTTCAATAAAATATTATTATTGAATTTTTTTTATGGGCCAGGCATCCCAACTTTCAGCTGTTATCGCGCTCATTGAGCACTTATATATTCGTCTCTTTGTAAATTCGTAATTGCTCAGACGAAAAAAAAAGACCAGTTACGCGCTCGCGAGTGCAGAAACGAATTTTTCTATCCGCGAGAGTGAGACCTTGTGAGGTCAGTCTGATGGTACGCTCGCAGACGCATTTTCAATCCTCTACATTCACATCGGCATTTGGTGAAGTTTTCAGCTGCGCTCGCCGAGCGAAGAAAAGACAGAAAACAGATCAGACAGGCGCGAGTGCTGACAATGGTGAAATCGACAGCGGTGAAATCGAATCGAACAGCCTTCACTCTCCCCCACGTCGGCGAGCCACTAATATACACCGACGCGCCGGTGGGACGGAGATGCAATTTGCAGGCACAAATCTGCACTGATTTCTGCTTAACGAGGCGCGCGTGGTGCGTGCGGCACGCGTGTGTCGCGTGCGCGAAAAAGAAAGGGCTCTAAAATTGAAAGAAACGACCGAAGAGAATCGAAAAGGGGACTGTCGAGTAATTAGGAGTACGAGCTGCTTCCTCCTTCTCCCCCGAGCGTCCCTCTCGCGACGGGAGAGGGAGTTCAATTAGGACCGCGATTTCAATTAACGAGCCGGCGCGTGGCTCGCGCGTGTCACCGATCTTTTCATCGTTCCGAGAAATCCCGAGCTGAAATTTTGATCCTATTTTCAATCTCACTATTCCATTCAACATCTACTTTGACGTCGAAGAAAGTAAAAAGGAAAATTTCGGACATCATCAGAGTCAAAGTAGGGGTAAATTATGTCATTAAAATTAAACCTACTTTGCTAACCTACAAGTAAACCTACTCAAAAGGTAAACTCCGATTTCTTTCTAATTTGGCACAAATGTAGAAGTACAAAAAATATTTAAGTCATATTTTTTTATTTTGGTCGACTTTGAGTTTCACGAGCAGTTTATAGTTTTTTAATGTTCTCACTCTTATCATCAACAAGTGCAACAAAAATGTATAAAAAATAAAATTGAATACAAAATATAATTAAATAATTTCAACAAAATCAGCATAGCTGAGACACGAGCCATTTTAAATTTCTTTAGTCGAGAAATTATTTGTATAAATAATTTTTTCAACTTTTTACAACGTTTTGTTTAAACATTTTATTATTTATTATTAAATAATTTATTTTATTATTAAATAATTTTACACATTTGACTTCATATTCATAATCAGCAAACCAAAAACGCCTATATTTTGTATTTATTTTTATTTTTTATGCATTTTTATTGTAATTGTTGATAGAAGTGAAAACATTAAAAAGCTATAAACTGTCCATAAAACTCAAAATGAAAAAATATGATCTAAATATTTTTTGTACTTCTACATTTGTGCCAAATTAGAAAAAAATCGGAATGTATCTTTTGGGTAAGTTTACTTACTACGTTGTAGAACTCAAAATTTAACAGAGTCAAAATTTCGACTCGTGGTGCCATCCTCGAGTTGACACAACTATTCTTTTTCTTCCGTGTAGAATACTTTCTCTTTGGTTTTACGAGAATCCTTTTCAGAGGCTGTATGTAAGAGTAAAGTTCTCTAGAATTCAGTGAATTCCGCCAAGGACGAAATTATGTTTTTTAGAGTGCGTACGGATTCGTTTGAAACAAGTCACTCTCGTTCCGCAAACGATGGAAACTCCTCGAATGACGGACGGAAAGCCGCGGAAAGAAAGACGGGGAGAAACCGTCCAGCTTCAAGTGGCACGTCGATTGCGACGGTTATTTTGCAAATGTCCGGGGTTTATTAAGTGTCCCATTGAGTTTCTCGAGGAGAAATTTCTCAGCGCGACTTTGCAAACTGACACCTCGGAGTGATTTAATTACGAGCTTCGCGCGCGCGTCCGCGAATTAATGGATGGAACAGTGAGAGATCTCGTTAACTCGCGATCGAGGAAATGACGCCCCGGTTTAATTAATGATACGGCCCTCTTTCTTGCGACGTAACGTATCGCGCGTTGCAGCATCATCACGATGATGAATGGACGTTTCCGCGTTACCGCAGCTCGGATGATTGCACGTCCGTCGCGAGCCTGGTAGAAATGTCCGAGAGATGCGTGTGTGTCGTTGGCGCGAAACCGTCCCGACAACAGTTTTACGCTTCGCATTGTTGACTCAGGGGCTAACACCTTCATGACGAGAACTCGTTGAATAAATTGTCACTGCGTGTTAACGCGTCGACCGCCAATGTGAACTTCCATAAATTACTAATCGAAGCTTAATTGAAGCCTGAGTGACCAAAGTCACGGTCAATGCAGCTAGTTGGTGGCTGTGTTAGTCAGCTATTATTGGGTTCACCAGCTTCCTATCGACCGCATATTTCATTCATTAGAGTTGTACATCCTTTCTGAGAAAATTTCAGGGCCGATTGTTCCAACTTCTTGGTAAGCTATCTAATAGTTAAATCATGTGTTTGTCTTCGTCCAATTTGAAGAAAAAACAAAGATAGACATGATTTAACCATCAGATAGCTTATCAAGAGTTTGGAAAAATCGGCCCTTACACGATACTCTATAGTATACATATATAAGGTGAACTATTAGGTATTGAGTAAAATTTTTCTCAAAAGGGACGTTCTTACTACTACTATGTGATAAGATTAAAATTCCGCCGTGGAATCGTGAGAGACAGAGTTGCCAACAATGTTTGACAGTTTGGCAGCAAAAAATATCGATTAGTTTACCTATTTTAAAGATAATCATCGCACCTAACACACATTGTAAACTACAACTGCTTGACCGTGTTAAACAGTTATGTATTATTATTATCCTGTCGTGTTGTCGTTACTACTAATACTGATAATTTCCTCGTTTACGAGTGATTTTCATGCTCTTTACTCCATGTAGCTCATGCTCCATTGTCGAGAGCACGTCGCGGTCGTGTGTCAGTGCCGTCGGAGGTGATGCCCACACGTCTCCGGAGACGCGAAAGGTAGCCGCGGAGATGCGAGAAGCGTAAAGTAACGAGGATAATCAATCGGCCGTAGGAAGCGAAAGATCCTGGAGGGGACAGGATGGGTGCGCCGGGAAATATGCCGCATGACGTGTGTATGGAGCGACGCCTCTGCGCGTCTCTCCCTTTCGACTCTCCGCGAGTGGGCACTCGCGTTAATTGGACTATCAACCTGCTTTATGTCTGGCGTTGCCCGTGTCCGTTCCTTCGTCCACGGGCGCCACGCGAGAACGCTCCGCGTTTAAATGCCGAGAGAGCGAGAGATGCAATTGCGCGCCCTGACCCGAATTTACTCTAATCCCGCCAATTTGCGGAGGACATACGTCCGACACCGCCCGGAGAGCTCGCGCATTTTCTCTCTCTCCTTCTGTCTCTTTCTGATCGCCGAGTGAATTGTACGCAACTATTGAGTAGATTATTTCCAACGATAAACGTCGAGCCTGTCTCACGCGCGTAAATTGTGTCGATAGCTAAAGAAGCGATACCTCGTATCAACAGAAATTATCATTTACGGATTTTTAACCTAGCCAGCTTTCAGGATTAACTTTTCTTCCGATCCGTGAGAGTTTTTATCTAAAAAATAAGATTACTTGCTAAAAAGAAAAAAGAAAATCTCGATAGAAGTGGTATTTTATATCTTTAAGTCATTTACAGCAGAATGGATTTTTGAGACGGCGTTTTTGTATTTTAGCAGTGAACTTCCGATTTCGCATATATGAGGTTCCACTTGTTAGCAACATTTCTTAGCAACCGATATTCATATATGGTAAAAGTACCGATTCAAAAGTACCGGACATACTCATACACCTAATTCTGAAACATTTTTATTGTTTCGGTCTTGAAATACGAATATATTTCAACGTGGAATGTATGTATACGTCCAATATATTATACATTTTTATATTAAAAGATTAAATATTTATATTTAAAGATCAAAACAACAAAAATGTTCAGGATTAGATACGCGTTCGAGCATTTTCTATCTCATTTCTATTCATTCTATTCATTCTTAATCGTCAATTTTCAATTTTCTTCTTCTGCCAATTTCCTGTTTTGTTTCCTTTTCTTTCTATAAATACTACATCCTGATGTAGAAAATTACATCGGAGAAAGAAAGAATCGAGCACTGTCCGTGAATTCTCGTCGTCAGAGTTTACTTATGGATTGTATCCTGTCGTTTTTACATCGGTCTCTTTCATTACGAGATAAGCTGTAATAATAGCACCTACGGTTGCTCAGTACGATACGAATCGCAGCATAGTTTCCGCAGTAACTCGCGTTCCAGGGTGAAAAAGGAATGAGAGAGGAGGAACGCTCGAAGATGGATGGACTTTGCGGAGCAACGCGAGCTATATACTTCCTCGATTACTTCGTTTCGACGCGACGAAGAAAACGCGTATCGAAACGAGGCTCGATGTAACTGGATTGCCGGGAAGTCGGCTTGAGCACTATTTAAAATTGAGAAAATAAGAGCTATCATGACGTTGCGTTTATAAAACCAAAGTCATGAGAGTATGTGTGAGAAAGAGAGAGAAAGAAAGAGAGAAAACAGGAACTATTCGTGACGGTTTGTTCACATAGCCTCGAATAAATGTAAGATATCGTTTCCTCACGGAAAAAAATCTCATTTCATGTAACTGTATAGAGATTAGACGAAAATTTATGACTCAGAAACGATATCTCTGTTACCACAACCGGAAACATTTGTCTGGACATTCGTCTGCCTTAAAACTTGCCTGAAATAATTGAGAACAATTAACTGAACAGAATCTTCTACAAGAACATTTCTGCTGCTACTGTCTGTTTTCCATCTAAGAAATAATCTTTTGTCATAGATTGTTGCGTTCCTCTCAATATATAGTCACGATAAAAAAATAAATACAAACACATAACGTTCCATAATAAAATAGCAAAAGTGACCTTCGAGTCATTGAAGCTGTTGTAATTAGGAAAAATAGAGTTTACCATCTTGAAACGAGCGCTTCTGCATGCCCCATGTAATCTCTGTTAGATGAATCTTTCTTTCTCCTACAGGGAGATAATTTTACTAAAAAGTACTGTGAAATTTTATAATCGAGGAATGGATCGACATACTGCAGTGATGGACTATTCTTTCACTTCATATGTGCTATTTATGTATCAGGAACTGGGACATGCTTTTAAGAACTCTGCTGTTTCTGGCAAAATTTATTATGTTCCTTGGCACGGTAGATCTTATTCAGTGACAATGTTACTTTTGCGCAACTAGAAACCTAGTAAAATCGAGAAAGGCAACATTTTAAAGAAATCAAGAAGTGCACAATTGACTGGGATATGGAATGGATATGGAATGGACGTGGAATTAATAGTCATAAATAATAATTGGGATAAATGGTCGGTTTGACATGGAAGATTGATTCGCCGCAAATGGCTCTTAAAAGCCTTGTTTCTCTCACTTTAGTTGCACAATTGAAAAGAATTTACACGAAAAAACGACTATAATATTCTCTTCTCGGATTTCAAAGATATTTCAAGGAGACAATATTATTGTTTTACTCTATACAATGTAATTTTAAATTTTACACACACACACACACACACACACACTTCTGAAGGGTCTCTACCCCGACTTTGTATTATTCAGATCTCGAAGCGGCAATACCTGTGGTGGTGCGTGCAAACGTGAATCCCGAGGTATCTCGTATTCGCTCAAGTTAACGCAATTCGTCCGTGGTTTCGAGCGCGGCCAATTAAAACGAGTGATTCGCTTCACGAGGAAGCGCAACTAATCCGAGGGAGCGATTTACGTCTCGCCGTGTGCGCTAACTGCATCCCGAAGAAAACGTTCATATGCACAACACAGGACTGCGGAAAAGATGAGGAGGAGGAGGAGGAGGAGAGGAAGAAAAAGCAGCAGGAGCAGCAGAAGAGGAGGAGGAGGAAGAGGGAGGAGGGAGGGGAAACGGCGGTTATGGACAATGTTCCGCTATGCGCCTTGCGCGCTTTTTACGAGGCGCAATTTCGCGTCTGAAAATAGGTTTACGGTATCACGCCTGCAGACTACTTTTCACAGAGAGAAAGAGATGAGAGACAGAGAAAGAAAGAGAAACAGAGAGAGAGAGAGAGAGAGAGAGAGAGAGAGAGAGAGAGAGAGA
>NW_022639560.1:461833-492397 GCF_010583005.1 Odontomachus brunneus | reverse complement strand
AGAGAGAGAGAGAGAGAGAGAGAGAGAGAGAGAGAGAGAGAGAGAATGGGTGGAGAGAGATAAAGACAGAGGGGAGAGGGAGAAAGGTCGTTAACCGCAGTCTTCTCTAATAGATTATCGGACAATTGAATGACCGGGACCGTCCGTCCGTCCGTTCGTCCGGAGCTACTATCGGAGTCTCGGGGAGGATGGATGGTGTCGGGGTCTATCATCAAGGCGCCATGTAAGTACGCGAAGAGGCTGATTATAACATTCACGTGGCCGGGGCCGACAACGCGAGTCGAAAACACCGAGAGGAGAGCACCACACGTGTGTTGCATGCGTGTACAGCTCTCTTCTTCATCTTTTTCTTCTTCTTCTTCTTCTCCTTCTCTTCCTCCTTACCGACGTGTGTACATCCGCGTCGACGGTTAATCGACAGAGCCTAGGAAATAAGGTCGCGCGCGACCATTATCCACTTTGCCGCGGCCCGACGACTACAATGAGCGGAATTAACGCTTCTGCGAGACGGCGGCGGCTTTTGTGGAAACCGCGCTCATCGTCGTTCTCATCAATTACATATTCGCGCGTGTTGCTCCGTTCAACGTCGTTTTCACCGTAGGTCCCCACGCGGCGTGAGTCAGCCGGGACGAAGGGACGGTTACCGTTCGCACACGTCGAGATCTAGCCGGAGGTCTCCTGCACGGTGTCACACGCCAGAAAAATACACACTGCATCGCAAGAAAAACGTTGTTTCCTTCGGATATTTCGTTATAAGTTTTTATATATCCGCGAATCCATCATAAGTAATATCATTTCGTTCCAAGTGGACTATTTTGATCGGGAATCTTCCAGATATTACTCTAATCTTCTTTCTCTTGAATCGAGAGGAATACGTTTACTTGAAGCGAAAATATCATCTTACTGGAAGAAACTTCTAACAAGACCTGTGCGAAAAACGAAATTGTTCCTTGAACTTTAAGAACATTTCCCTTTTGGTTTCAGAAGAATCCTTTTATGTGTCGCGTATGTGACAGCAAAATCCTATAAAATTCGGAGGATTCCGCTGAGGATGAGATGAAATGTTTTCTTGAGTGAGAACAAAGATCGGACAATGTTGAGAACGGCTAGTCAACGGTATGTTAACGCAACAATATTCGCTGATTGCGATAATCTCAAAAATGTCAAGAATACTACACGATATTCTCAAGCAAAGCATACGAAACAACCGAAGGAGATCGCGGAAGAAAATATTCTCATTTCCTGCGGATATTCGCAATCTCCGCTTTTTATTCTAACGTCCCGGGGGAGCAAAAGAGGTAAAGTCATAGCGCGATCTCGTTCGCCTGCGTCATGGCGAACATCGATTAATCCGCGAGAGACCGCGGTGGATGGCACGGGGATGTATTCTGGGGAACACCAAGACGACGAGGTCGTACCATCCTGCACGACCACGTCCCTTGTACTTGACATCGACCTGTCACGGCATAATTCGGCCGGAAATAAAAGAAAGGATAAGCGGAAAGATGGCACGGGGGTGACGGACGCGGCGAATCGGAAGACGAAACCACGACGATCGATCCGGCATCGGTGACGGGCAGCACGCGAGCGCGCCTTGCTCGGAAGAAAAGGTAAAAATTCAGAAGGGCGAGTATATAGAATAACGTAATAATAATCGTTCGTTTCCAGGTTAACGACGATTCTATCCGCCACTCAAACTCGGCCGAGTGCTCCGTACGATCGATGTCATCGTCGCATCACCGGGGCACCATTTTCCATCGGGGAAAATCCTCGTCTCGACCAAGTTAACACTCTACTGCTCACTGTGACTCCGAAGTCACAACCCAGTTTCATTATTATTTATCTCCAATATGAATGCTGTTCCTGTCTTGACCGATGTGACGTTAAAGTCACAATATAACTGCCTTTTTTTAATACGTTGGCAGCGACAGTAACTGCCCAACGTGACCTCAGAGTCTATTTTGGGAAAATAAAAAATTAGAAAAGTGAAATTCCATCTTATATGTATTGAGTACTTTAGTTTTAAACATCTTATAAAAACATCTTTTAAACATGAGAAATTAATTTGGGCAGTGGAGGATTAAGCTTGATCTACAATGTGTTCTTTGCTTTCTGCTTCTTTTTCTTTATCTCATTCAGACTCAAACCTTAAGCTTCAAGCTTAATCTACCATGTACTCTGTGCTTCCTTTGTTTTTTGTTCTCTGTCTTTTTTAGTTTAAAGCTTAAGGTGTGAATCAGAAAGAGAAAGAAAAAGAAACAAGAAGCATATAATACATTATAGATCAAGCTTTAAGCCTGATCTACAATATGCTCTTTGAGTTCTGTTTCTTGTCTTCTTTCTTTTTCTGGCTTAAAACTTAAGGTTTGAGTCAGAAAGAGATAAAGAGAAAGAAGCAGGAGGCAAAGAGCATATTGTAGATTAGGCTTTAAGCCTGATCTACAATATGTTTGAGTTCTGTTTCTTGTCTTCTGTCTTTTTTCAGATTTAAAGCTTAAGATTTGAATCAGAAAGAGATAAAGAAAAAAAAAAACAGGAAGTAAAGAGTATATTGTAGATCAGGCTTTAACTTTTTAAGGCACATCACATTTTAAGGCACAGAACATTCTAGTAACTTTTTTTTAATGAAATATTGTCAAAAACACTCTAAATAGCATATTTATAAGGTTTCAACTGCCCGATCTTAAGTGGTCCCTATTGGTACCAATGATACTTAAAGGGTTAAGTCAGAAAAAGACAGAAAACAGAACGCAAAAAACATATTGTAGATCAGACTTTAAGGCCGCGTATCGCATATTCGGAGACACAGCTATCAATTGAGTCTAACGTCAGTTCAGATACATTCGAAAAATACGCGTGAATCAATCTTTTGTGTTTCAAGAGTGCAAATGCAGCAACCCTTCGTCATGCAAAATTTGCATATATCAAATAGAATGTCTCTATATGTCTGTATGTGTTTCCTACTCTTAAACCTTTTGATCGATCATGTCCAAGTTGAAATTATTGTGCATAGTTACTCCTCAGGACACTGCGGAAAATGTAAGCTATATGAAATCTAGACACTCCACCCTCTTCTCTTAATTTAATTCCTTTGACCTGTGATAATATAAGTTTAGATGGTCAAAAGATAAAAGGACTAGGCAACGTCTAAAGTAGCTCAACCCTAGAAACTTAAATATCAAAGAGTTATATAAACTCTGTAAAGAGTCAATTTTACACAGCGCATTTTTATTTGCTTATAACTTTGCTTAAAAATGATCGATTTCTCCCTCCCTCTCTATCTCTCAATATTTTTTCTTTTTTAATTGGTGTGAAAAACAGTGTGAATCTATTAATGTTCTTGCAATTCAACAAAGTTGACGAATGTTCTAACGGAAAAACATATGTTTTTAAAAATGACAACGACTCGGTTGCAAGATTCTGCTGCAAATTTTATTATAAAATTCTCTCCATGTAGTCGCGTCACGTTAATTCAATCAACTTTTTTCATCCGTGTGAGAAGTTTTGCAGTGGAGTACAAGTTAATTCGATCCCGAGTTAATTACCGAAAGTTCTGTCTCGTTGTTACGGCTAAGAACCCCGACGACTCTACGCGAGTTTATTCGATATCGCGATATCCGATCCCGAAGATTACCCGATATCTCAAGCGGACCATGCGCAACGGGATTAGGGCTCACCTCCCGGGGGAGAGAAAGGGAGGGAGGATGGAAGGGAGGACAGCTGGAGGAGGTTACGGCCGAGTACCTTGGCTCTCAGCAACACCATGTGCGGTCCGAAAGGAGGATGTCGATAATAAGGCACGGTATTGTGCCGATACACCGTGCCGGGCAAATCTTTATCGCGTATTCGGACAATGGTCATTGTTCCGCTCGCTTAATTACGACAAGCCGCGGCGCGCGAAATGTCAACCCTTTCGCCGTGGACCGGCGCGCACGATCTGTCCGGCTTCCATCCAATATTCCATTTAATCGGATATATTGATCGGATTTATCGGATCGAAATATTTAGTGCACTGGGTTCAAGTGAAATTTCCAAAATGACGGCAGCTTCGAAATTTCGAACGACTTTGTCGAGCCAGATTTTTGTCTTTTGCCTCTTTCCCTTTTTGTTAATGAAAGCTGATAAAATTCAGAACAATTCTTTTGAAACGCGAAATTTCATTTGACTCTACTGTGCGCCGCCGGCTTGGCTAATTTGAGTTCTTTCGCAGACGGATAAGGCCGTTCTTACGCCACCGGATCGAATTGATTCATCAGATCTACTTAATTGTCTTTGTTGATCGTTTAGAGACTCTGTTGAATCATCGATGGAGATCACAGCTTGTCGTAATCCGAGGAATCGCTTATTTTCCTCGCCTTATCGGGAATATCGGCTGCAGTTATGAAAACATGAACGAAAAAACTGGTGAAATTGAGTTTAATTAAAGAAGAAATCGATCATAGAAACAAATATCGACTGCAGTTATGAAAACATGAAAAAAGATCGTGTATCTAAAAAAATATAATCTCATCCTTAATGGAATTTGGTCGAAAATATTCGTTTGTTAATTTTTTATCGGGTAATTCCTCTCAGTTTAGAAAAATTCTTCTGAAGTCATATTACAAAAGGATTCTGTTGAGAATGATATTATATTTTGCTGGGTATGGAACTTGAATGAATCGTTTTAAGAGAGATACTGATCGTGTGATACGGCTGTGCCGATCTTTTTGTTTTGCAATTATCTTTTCTTTTTGTTCACTTAATGCAAAGGATGTATTCATTACGAGACTACGGGCGTCATTTGCGAGACGCTAAGTGTGGAAACTCGAATAATTTAAATGAGAGAGCCGACTGCAGGAGGAAAGTTCAGCGCGCTTTTCCCACTGAATCTTCTCGATTTGTATTCTGATTCGCGAGCGAGAACTCCGAGTCGTGGAGTCGTCGCGCGCGACGCACAGAGACCTCGAAGACGACTGCTTACGTTTCCTCTCGCAATACAATGCAACCGGCAATGGTAATTGGCGGGCGGTACCCGCAAACAGCGCGATTATTCGCCCCGTGGGAGTTCTCTGAATATTCAAACGAGCGTCACGTCCGTGACACGGTAATGTTTTTCCTTTTATTTTTTTCTATTCTTTATGCGCAGTTTTGCGCAGAATAGAGAATTCGAGTGGCACTCAATCTGCAAAGTTGAACGATGACATGGTGAAAATATCGTAGTGAAAATTACCACAAATTCTTGTGGTAATCTTGGACCATATACGGAGAGAATGTAGTAGTCAAGATTACTGTAGGATTTTGTAGCCGAGCAATGGATCGACATTCTGCAGTGATTCACTATTCTTTCATTTCATATGCATTACTTATATTTTAGAAATTGTGAAATGTGCTTTTAAAAGACTTGCTATGTTTTCAGCGAAATTTACTATGCTCCTTAGTAAGATAGATCTTACAGATAACTGATTCCTACTAAAATCTAGTAAAATTGAGAAAAAAGCATACAAAAAAGAGTTGTAATATTCTCTTCGTGTACAGAAATTATGACTGGAATTACTTTAAAAATTTATTGTGTAAAATATAATGCATATTTGGGGAGCACTTTCCCCATAATTTCTTCCCCGATTTTCTCCGTTCAAGCATCCAAGTTCGAGACTCAAATGTATCGATTTCAAATCGCTCGAAGTTCCAGATTCTCTCTCTCTTCTCTCTCTCTCTCTCTCTGTTCAATTGCTGATTTAGATATTCTACGCGACTTTTGACGTTCAGCGTGTCACGCGTAGAGCGCTCCAAGCGGCATCATGCATTACACATCCGCGTGGGCCGGCGCGATAGGAAAGAAGCTGACGCACCAGGTACGACCGACCGCGCCGCGAAACGAGAAGTGGTGCATAGGACGCGGCGAAGTAAAGCTCCGTATGAATATCCATGAGATCCGCGCACAGTTTAAACCGTAGAGCCGCGTCCGTATGAATGAATATTAATCCGTCGCGATGTGTGCCTTTTTATCGCGTATCGCACGGCTCGTCTCTCGTCGTTGTTATTATCATTCCCCCTCTCCCCCCGTGCACGCCGGGTCCCGAGCGGTTTTGAGAACGCGCGACGTTAATGCGAGGAATTAATGCCGGTACATTAATACGCGCGTTTTTTTTCTCCTTTGTCGCACGGCCGCCGCGCTCGAATACAACACGGTGCGTGCGTTTCCGGGCTTGCCACGCCGCGCTGCCGAGTAAGCGATATTTCACGTTAAAAACGCAACGGGATTCCCGTATTGAGAAACGCGAGAACATTGAGAACCGTACGGGAACAAAAAGTCGCGTCCGTAAGAAAATTGGTCAACGGTGCCTAATTGGAGTGAATCTCCTTGATTCGATGGCGGTATTACCGAAATTAACGAGTTTAACGGTCCTAATTATGCTCACTTAAGTTCAGAGTAACTTTCATTTATTTACATAAATTTGTCGATCTAATATTGAGAGAGAGAGAGAGAGAGAGAGAGAGAGAGAGAGAGAGAGAGAGAGAGAGGTATTCTTAACATACGTAAAAATAAGTAAAAACATCATACTTTTAAATGCGAAGTCATTAAAGACCTTAAATTAATTAATTATAAATTTAAAAAGAAATAATTAGAAGCGCTTGCGCGTGAGATGTCCCAATTACAGGTCAGTGACCATTTCGAATCCCTATAACGGATTATACGATATTTAATTTTATATTAATATATAGGCCACATTCACATTGTTTGGTCTGTACAGAATAATGATGCACATAACACAATGTATTGTGAGAGTCGATAAACTAAATGATATTCGAGACTTTTTCTTAAATATGAACAATGCTTGCGAATGCAATATTATAGTGTAAAATTATAATTATAATGTAATATTATAATTGTAAAAATATAGAAGATTATAAAAAAATTTTGTCCGCGTTTTCATCATAATGTGTATTCTTTTAATACATTGATGAAGTTTGAGCCGAAATTGGGGCACGACTCATTGGGGGACCGTTGGATTTCTCATTGGATCTTCTCTTCTGTACGGTGATAATGTCGCTCTCTC
This sequence comes from Odontomachus brunneus, assembly GCF_010583005.1. Lineage (NCBI taxonomy): Eukaryota > Metazoa > Arthropoda > Insecta > Hymenoptera > Formicidae > Odontomachus > Odontomachus brunneus. The sequence goes on along the minus strand of NW_022639560.1, from coordinate 485,360 downwards.
TTTGCACATACACACTCATTCTTTCTCTTTCTCTCTGCCCCTCGTTACATCGATAATAAAATCGGGCCCGTGGAAGCTGCGTTCTGCCGGTCGCGAAAAAAAAATTACGCGAATTACCGTTACGTAAACCTTTCGGAGATTCTCGGGCTGGTCGTCGCAATAACAACGCAGCAATTACCGGCCGGCAATCGCAGTCGCAACGCAAACGGGCACGTGTGAAACGGCAAACAGTAACTCGTACGTATCGATGCGCCTTGATCGCGTTCGTTCCCTTCCTCGCGAGAGTCCTCCTTTTTCTTCCCCAGCGCCTTCTGGCCGTCTTGCGAGATTGAGAGACGCGAATTACGGAGTCGTGCCGGGAGTGATTCATTTCCCAGCCGGTCGTCTCGCTAATCGACTGATTAACCCTTCGCATCGGAGATAATCGAACATTGCGCGCGGCGCAATGACCATTTCATGCGTCGAGTCTCGCTCGCGTCTCGCGTCGACGCGAGATTAGAAAAGTCGCTGGAAGAGATTAGCCGATGCAGAATACACTCAAACGCGGTGGATTAAACGTCGACGTAAGGAAGAGAGATTTACGAACCGATCTTAGTATCCGTGCTAGACCTGGACTGTGCTTCTCACACAGTTTTGTAGAGAATGATCACAAGTACTGTCGCTTGTAAGATGTTACGGATTTAATTCTTGCTGAGATTTGGCCAAAAATTTCCTTTCTCATAATTTAAGCATTTGAGTACCAAAGGTGTGATTCCCGTAAATAAATAAATATCTAAATGAAATATAAAATAAAATAAAAATGAAATATAAATAACGAAGTAATGAAACATGAAATAAACAGAAATGATATCGTTAAAAATTCAACAAACAAATCCTTTCCCCTGATAGACCGTTAATGGAACAAATAGCATCAATAATTTAAACAATTGTTAGGGTTTATTGCATACATTGAGGGAAAAAAGCTTGATATTTGTAACTATAAACACACAGAGAAATAATAGCTATAAATCGAAAAAAATTATTTTTTTTATTAAATTCTTTTTAATTAAAATTTTGTTTATTAAATTCTACTATAATGTTAGTAATAATAATCTGATATGCGTGTTATCACTACCATTTTCATGTTAGAACTAACGAAAGATATGATTGGGGCCAAAAATAATTTCAGTTAGGATCTATTTTCCTCTCGATATAAGAATTCTGTCGAATCACCAGGCGCGTTATAGAGGTTTCCGAAGGCTCAACTTCGTTCTCTTACGTTTTCATCAAACTCCTGACACGTGAGGTGCCTCGAAATCTTTCCCATATACGCTGCGAATACGCTCTCGCCGTGCGCGTAGGAGCGCACTTTGCGGAACAAATCTGCCCGCTTCTGACGTCATCGTGCGAACGGTCGCGACTTTCATGCACCACCTTAAAAATGCACCGAACCGCATTGAAGCATTGGCATGCGGCCAGGTCGAAATCACCGTCGCTAATCCGTTCGCCGCGCACATACGGCTTTCTTGTTGGCTCCGCGGCGCGCTTGCATAGTTGCCAAAAGTGATAGCCGCCGTGATTTATCGCAACGTCCGATAAAAAGGAAAACACGCCACGTAGACGCGCTGACACGGGCGCGATTCGTCTTGCGAAACGCGCTCGCGCGCGTGTCACGATTAATTGCGGTTCGATTAATCGCGATTACACGATTATGATTACGACTAATGCTTGCGTCGCTCAATGCTGGCCGGCCTGTACCAGGAAAGAATGGTTGATCTGATAAAAATTGGAAAAAGAAAGAAAGAGAAAGAAAGAGAGAGAGAGAGAGAGAGGAATCATTTCTAGCCTCTTTTTTGTAGCAAAATAGTTTATATATATATATAAACATATATATGAAATATTATTATTAGTAACATTATAGTAAAATGTAATAAAAAATTCTTTTCTTTTGACCATAACTTATAGTAATTATTTTCCTATATGATTATAGTTACAAATGTTATATACCAAGTATTACTAATAATTAACATTCAAATTCATCAATCGATTAAGTTATTCATGATTTCATATATAGTAATTGATTACTTCTGATTATTAATTTATCGATTGTTTTAGAGACTTAACATTTTGATCGAATAATGCCCAATACTACCGCAACAGAGTCGCGTAGGAAGCGACAGTTTAGTACGCTGACTGTCTCACGGGGTTTTGCAAAAAGCGAACTGTCAAATTTTTCTTTTTCTCGCATAATTATTTCCTCACTAGAGCCAAAACATGTTTGGCTTTAGTGTTACTAATTTCAGAAAACTGATTAGTGATACTACAGCTATGTAATACTGGCGCCTCCAGTGCTGGGATTCTCTAACTTATTATTGGAGTTAACGACAGTTTCGTTATCGTTGCTCAGCTTTTGTATACCGTAGAAAAATTGCGCAACGATAACGAAACTGTCATTAACTCCAATAACGAGTTACAGAATCCCAGCACAGAAGCGTTAGCGTATCATTAGTTGGATCCAGCTATCAGAAGCTGGATCATCGTCCTTCCGTAATCAATATTCTAAAAGGAGAGACCATTCCGCGACTTTGTGTGTGTGTGCATTCACTGTTTCTCACGAAAAAAATACTAAAGAAAGCACACGAGTAACATAGTCCTGGGGGGCCGTTTAGGATCTCTTCTACTTCATGTGGATCGGATCATTCTTGCATAACTACTAGCCAATTGTCAACGATACTGTTTAACCTTTAACGACCCTCGCTGTCTGTGATTGATCGGCACGATGGGCCAACTGACGGCGACGACGACAACGTCGAAATCCGATCTCGCGCGCGGTATCGGCGCAGCCAGCGATTACGATTAATACCGCGGCTTACAGTGAACGGTAATCCGCGAGTGTGACGCAAACGTAATTGAAGAGCGCTGTAATCCGCGGTTAATCGCGCCCCGACGATCCACTTTCGATAGGAGAGAGTCGGACGATACAGGCTGACCGGCAATCGGCCTGACAGCGGGGATTACGTCGTCGATCGCGATTACCGCGGGGAGACACGTAAATAGATTCGGTCGCGACGGTAGTAATAGCGTCCCTATCGATCGGCCGACCGACTTTACAAGGAAGGCTCGTGTCGCCGTCTGGGAGCCCGCGAGGCTCCTCAGACGCCGCGATGAATCGCGACGGACTCTCGCTCGTGCCTGGCCCAGGAAGGGGCCTGGGGGAAAGGGGTCTCCTCCTCGCTGAACGGAGTCGACGACGGGCTGGACTTTATGAGAAATTAACTAATTGGCCAATTACGCCTGCGCCCCGCTCGATCGACGAGCAACGATAAACGATCGTCTTATTCGGTTCCGGAGAAATCGTCGATTTATCCTGAAGCCCTCGACTCGCAGGAGCGACGGACTCTCATCCGGTTACCCGCTCGTTCTCCTCATCTCTCTCGGCTCTGCCGAAGCTTAACGAGCGGATAATAGTTTCGATAGCCAGCTAGCCAGCCGGCCAGCCGGTCGACCGAGCCGAGCCGATCTATCCCGGCCAGCTATCGAAATTTACTTCCCGACGTCGTTCGCTTTCAATCGCTTTCCATTACACGCCGATAGGAAGGCGCGGGACGCGAATAAGATTGCGGGTTATTAGAGCTGAGCGCTGGGTAGAAATCCGTCGCGAATGGACACGGCCGGACGGCGGCGATCTGCTCGATCGAATATTTTCCGGGGCAACCGCCGCCACGGTAGAGATCGCAGAGCGACGTTATATACGCGGCCACCACCTTTCGCTCCTATCGCGAGAAGCCTGCCGGTATGAGGCTGATCTCGTCGTATCGCGTTCCGCAAGTGCGCTGCACGCGTTTCATTCGTGCCAGCGGAGCGCGAAGGTGAAACGCGCTGCTCCATCGAGCGCCGCCGACGCACGCGGCCTGTCCTTGTGCAAACGTTTTAATCGAACGATAATAGGAGCAATCGTCGAGAGAATGCGTTTGAGAGAGAGAGAGAGAGAGAGAGAGAGAGATCGGTTGTGTTCGACGGTACATGGAGTTCGATAAAAGCGATTGGCATGTCGCGGATCCGATTGACTTGTACACGGAGGAGATATTGCACACCGAGAAAATAACTCTTGTTGGTGTAACTGAATTTTCTGTTACCGGGAAGCCGGATGAAAAACTCGTGAACAGAAAGTCTTTCGTAGGAGGCTTTTACTCGGTCAATTGCTCTCAGCTACCTCTCGACCGGGTTTTAATGCAGCTGAGTGAAATGCAAAAATATAAGATTATTGTACACGCTGTAGTCTCTTTACTTACACAAAACTGGCTCTCCCGACTCTATGATTGTTTTACTGCACGATCACAGTCACGAATAGTAAACATTTGTTCCGAGTGCGCCTCGTCCCGCCAAACGCGAGCGTGTTATTTCGTTTGAGAAACGAGCAACAATGTAACTCAAAAGGCGCGGCGACACGGCCCAGAGAGGAGGAGAGGTGTGTAGTCTCGCTCGCGAACGTAATATCGGCCGCGATGATCGCCCACAAAAGTGGCAATCCGAATGCCTTACACGGCGCATCCTATCGGCCGATCTATCACGGCAGGAACAGACTTTAATGTATGCAGAGTCGATGCGCCCCGCGAAGGCGCCGAGCGCAACGAAGGTGTAGTTGTAGGTGGTGTTACACCGTGGACACTTGACCCTCAAAATGCCTAAGTGCACGTCAGTTAAAAGGGGAATGGTGGTGGTTAGCATCGCCCACGTAATCAATCTTGCGATTTCTCTGAATAACGAATAGAAGACTCAGCGCCGTGTTCTCGTGAAATTGACAGTTTATTATCGTGAGACACGCGGCATCAGTCTCGTGTACCGCAATTCTGCAATTTCCGAAACACGCTCCATTTCCGTCCCTTTGTTTCAATTTTATCGCATAACGAATTATAATCATATAATTATATGTTACGGAATGTTGCCGAAAATTAAATTCAATTTATTTAATTTTGTGATTTTTTGATGATTGTGTTTCTACTCAAACTTTATGTGATTTGAATTTTAAATTTTTATTTGATGCTTCAAAAATTGACTAAAGTTTTCATCAATGTTTCATTTCTATCAATTTCTAACTTCAATTTTATAATCAAACTTTAATTGTATTTATATATATTTTTGTCAAAAGAGTTATTTTGTCGCGATACTTTGCTTTTCTTTTTTTTGCTGTTTTATGCGCAATTATGTGCGGGTTTCAAAGGCCGGGCCTCGGAAATGCGAGCACTTAAAAGGACAATCATATGGTATCAGTCGGCGATAGCAACGACGCGTCTGTCTCTGCCGTTCACGACAATTAGCTATAATCGGATCGCTTACCGTGTCTGAGTTAGAGATTAGAGTTCGCGACTTGTCTTTTCTCTCACTCTCTTTCTCTCTTTCGCCCACCCTTTCTCTGCCTCTCTCACTTCTATCGACCCTAACAATCGCTTTGCATCGAACTCCGCGACTTTAATCATCGCGAGCACAGTCACGTTACGTTTATCACGACGGCGCAATTTACGCTAATGCCTATCTTCGAGTTCCGCCTTGATTGAACCGCTAGAAAGCTTCCGCACGCGCGCGCACAGTCGACACACGACGACATCGGTTGTTTATGGTCTCTAAAACCACCGCGAGTGAAATACTTTGCGCGGTGGCCGCAATATTTTACGTCGCGTTCGTCGCAATTGACACGATCGGTGATAAGCGACTCGCGAATGATAAGGCCGCAACGTGCTGCAGAGTTGCAGCAGCAACTGGGAAAGTTGGCGGAAGCGCATTAATGGAACGTGTCGCACAAGTTGCCGAGCAATCACCGTCCAGCCAGTCATTTTTTTACTTTCAAGACACGACGAAGAATGAAGATCAAGAATTGCCGGGGAAATTTTAATTAAATCGCATCCTTCCGCGAATTGCAATGTGTAAGAATGGATATTGATCATTTTTTATATCTCTGCAAAGATAAAGAAAAGCCTTAACTATAAGAGACAACAGCGCGAAAAAAATAATCTCTGCAAACAGATTTGCGTGATTAAGTTGAAATTTCCGCGGATTTTTCTGCGCAAGTTGGTGAACGAATTGGATATTCGTTCAGCTCTCACAGAATCCAACAACATTGCATATGGATAGGTTAGCTAGCAATGACGGACGGACAGTGAATCAGAAGAAAGCTGAGCGCAATTGGCGATATTCTGTGATTACCGTGACCTGGGAGTCGCCGGGCACAGGAAAGGGTTAAGGACGAGACGACACGTTTCACCCGCGGGGCTTCCGGCGCGCCAAACGTCCGCGATATCCACTTTCTCGCGAAGCCTCGAGGAGAACTCGTGTCCGCGAAGAGATGCGGAAGCCACACTTTTCGTGCGCGCGGACATGGAAGCTCTCCGCGAACGCCAACGCGAGGGTGAGTAACCCCATTCACCGACGAGGAGGAGAACCGTCGCACAGTAGGATTAAATTTCATGTTTCAGAAGAAGCTACTATCTCGAAATTTGAGGCAATTTTGATGCTTTCTTTTTAATAAAAGCTGATGAAATTTATAACAACTTTGTCGAGTCAGATTTTCATCTTTTACTTCCCTTTTTTTTAATGAAAGCTGATGAAATTTATAACAACTTTGTTGTGCAAGATTTTCGTCTATTGCTTTCCTTTTTTTTCTTAATAAAAACTGAGGAAATTTAGAACGTCGAGCTAGATTTTTGTCTTTTACTTCTTTTATATCAGACATAAAGAAATAACTTCTCTTCTTTTAAATCAGACACACACATAAAAAATAAGATTTATATAGAAATTGTTTTTAAACAATTCCGACAGATGCACAAGCTGAAAACTTGTTACTTCAAGAACAATAATTAATAAAAAAATTAATAACATGATAGTAATAATTTAATTTTACTTAATCCGGTAGTTTTTATTTACTAAAATTAGATACGGATTATCCTCGTCAAATCATATAAAAATACTTATTATACAAATATTTATTATATTATATATTAATATAATATAATAAATATTTATATGTGTATGTATTATAAATATTTATTTTTTATAAATATATATATTTATATAAAATATTTATAAAAATATTATATATATATTTTTTTTTATCATAAATATTTTTATGTGTGTGTGTATTATAAAAATATTTTTATAATTCACACACACACACACACACACACATATAAAATTATATATTATAAAAATGTCCTAACTTATCTTCGTTTATAATCGCTGTATAATCTGACTTGAAGATTAACATACTAAAATATTTTCGGAACAAGAAAGTCCCCTTCCTATAGGCCGAGGGATTATCGGTCGGTCAGCGAACGGATCTCTCGTTGCGCGTAACACGACACGCTTTCGATACGCGTGCGGACGCCAGACGCGAACACGGGGGACTTCGCGACTCGTTTTACACGGAGGATGCGGAGAGGAAACGGAAGGGAGAATCGCGTGCGAGTTTCGCCGTGACGTTTCGCGAGACGGCGAGCTTTAAGCGTCGCCGTTCGAGAAGCCGTTTGTCGCTTTCCGTTTCAACGCACGCCCCGCGGACCTCGCTCGAAACTGCTAATGCAGTCGCGCACGCGATTACATTCTGGTGCCAGCGCGGTGCTATAGAACGCCGGGGAGTTAATACGCTTTTGTCCGGTTTCCGTCGAACGCACGGACGATTACCTTAACTCGCTTCTCCCTGATATCTTAATTCGTGACTATCAATGAGTGCGTTCGGGGAAAGTCACCTAAAAGCCGATTAAGATAACACAAAAAGTTACGCATGTCGATCGCGCAGAAAATTCCTTCTAGACAAACTCGAGTCGAAATCTTGGCCCTATGTTAAATCTTGAATTCTGCAATACAGTAGGAGCTAAGTTAGAAAAGTAGGCTTAATTTTAATAATACAATTTATCTCCTGCTTTGACTCTGATAATGCCCGAAATTTCACGGAGAAAAATAATTTTGCTCTCTTAGCAAAATCGTCGTTGCTACTATATATTCATAGTGACATCAAAAAGATTTAGTAACTAATTTTAGACGTAAGATAATTTTAGACGTAACTAATTTTACAAATTATCAAAGCAGAAGTAGTTTCGTTGCCAAGATAGAAAAAATTTGTTGAGTGTATTTGTCCTAAGAATCACGTTAATTTGCTATTGATGCAAAATAATGTATCCTTAGCAAATTTATTTGCTATCGGAGCAAAACTGCAATTGCTTATATAAATCCATCATGGTTCTTACAGCAAAATAATTTGTAGATTCAGCAAATTATATCCAGCAAATAGTGATTAGTACTCTTAGCAAATCTTTTTGCTGTCCATGTAATAACGAAAAGATTTTGCTAGACCAGCAGAAAATTTGCTGGGCCAACAAATTATTTTTTACCGTGTTCCCTTTTCACTTTCTTTAGCGTCAAAATAAGTTGTATTATAGGCTTCAGAATGTCAAAATAGATGTTGGATGGAATAGTAAGGCTATAAAAAAAATTAAATAAAATAAAAAAAAATGGATGTAGGTTTCAGAATATCTTTCCAAAGAATTAATCTATCTTTGAAGGTATATCATGAGACATTAAGAAAGTAAGAAATAAACAAACATTAAAAAAAAATTAAGAAAAAAACAAGGAGGTCGATGCGCTCATTGGCCAACTCATGCTCATACGATTATTCACCTAATCTCCAATCTGATGGATATCGTTCATCCGACATAACGTTAATTTACAAAATCACCAGGAGAGAAAGGAAGGAGAGAGAATAATACGAGAGAATACAAATCAGTAGAATTGAACGTTGAATAAAACGAAGATGATAACTCAATGATCGGTACCGAAGGAAATAAAATCGAAGAATATGGTGACTAAAATCGGAAGCGAGCGAGACGAATGTTTGCAAATTATAGACACTTGAACAAAAAAAACGTCTTCTTTTGTTTTTCGTGTCGTGTTCGGAACTGCAAAAATTCCAGAAAATTCGCGCGGCTGTCACACAGCAATTACATACAAAATAATCTGATAATTTATTTACGCGATGTGCTGCCGCTTATAAGATTTTATGTGCCGTTATTGCACGCATTCTAGTAATTTTGATCGATCTCCTTCGATGCGTAATTGAGTAATTATTGCCGCCAGAATTCTCAGCCACTCAAACGTTGTAACTGATCCACCGGTCGATTGGACTAATCGGACTAATCAGCCTAATGGTACTAATTATTGAACAAAGGAATAGACACGGCGAACGGGGGATACGGTCGTGGCTGGAAAAAATGCGCGGCCCACGCCGGCTTATTACCCTCGTGAAGAGAAGGGCTCGTTAAGCAGCCTAATTGTCGATTGATAATTACACGTGAATTAGACCCCGCCCCGTTTAAGGTATCCTCTCCAATGAAATTGACATTGGTCCCCTGTTTGGTCGCCGCTCGCCCTAAACGACGCGAATTACTCGATTAATTGCGCTAATGCCTCCGTCGATGTCGCAAGCTTTTTTCCTCTACGATCGTACACGCGACGAGCGCTCGTCGTTCCTCGTACGTGTAGAATAACGTAATTGTTCTTTTTCTAACATGACGATACCGTATCGTCCGTTCCTGACTATTATCGCGATTGAAACTTAATGAGGGAAGAGAATCTGTACGCGGAAAAATATACACCGCGCGCAAGGAAATGTTTCAGGCATCTCATCAATTTACGTATCCACAAGTCGTTCATAAGTTCTCATAAGCATCAAATTTATTCCAAATACATTCTGAATCCCAGCTTAGCATTTCAATCAAGTGATGTTAAAAGTGATGTTAAAAAAAAATCGAACTTTAATCAACTTCTTCCATAAAGTTTCATAATATTCTTGTAAAAAAAATAAATTCTTTCTTTAAGTATACGATAGAGGGTTTTTCCAAAATTTTTGGTGAGTGTATTTTAAAACTGCTATCAAGAAAATATTTCATATGTTGAAAATAACTATTAACGCTACTAAAAAAACCATTATGAGAAGGCAAAAGAACTAATTGCTTTTCTCATCAGTAGAATATTTTTCTGTACAACTTTTTTGAGTCTATCACTACAACTTAATAGTCTACTATTAAGTTATGACGAGATAGTCAAACTTTTCAATTATAAAACTGTAACTAAATAACCAAGCAACTAAACTATTGCCACGTTATAACTGAATAATGACAAATTAACTTGAAATAAGATAGTCAATATTACTTGGGTAAAAAAATTCCACGTCCTGAAATGATTTCTCGCGGCGTAAGAATCGGGAGTCAAAAGTTTGGAGGTGGAGGAATAAGACGCCAGAGTGAAATCGGCAAAACTTTTCTTTCCGGCCTGGCAGACGCGATACTCGACAGTACGTGACGAGGGCAGGGTCGCAGTTAGCAATTCCTGTTTTTCAAGTAGCTCGTGTAACGTGGAACAGGTTACAAAGAAGCTCGGTCGCTCCCGAGAAGATCGGCGTCTGTTTATCACCCGAGCACAAAGCCGCCACTGTATCGAGCTTCCAATAGAGAAAGCATTGTAACGATGAAGCATCGATGAGCGAGCACGCCGTCAATGCTCATCTCGCTGACCGGCCGATACGCATCGGTCTCGATCGAGACGATATCACGGTGTCTGCATCAGACTGAAGCCCGTATCAATAGATGTCACTTAAAACTTGTGAGATACTCAGATTTTTACTCAAATCCAAGTCTTTCAGCCGAATATGATATGATATTCGTGACATTTATAGCTGTAACTGCGTGATTTAACTGAAAAATTCTCGTATATAACTTTAATTCAAATTCTCATTCAAATTTAAATTCTAATTCGCACACAACTCAAAACTCAAAACTTAATTTAATTCAAAACTCAAAAGTTAATTCAAAACTCTGATTCAAATCTGAGTATCTCACTTGAGACGAGTTTCAAGTAATAATTTAATACGGACCTAATTATTGTAGATTGAGGATCGCGGATAAAGTAAACTTGGAACTTGACTAATCGGGATGAAACGAATGGAGATTGAAATTAGTCGACTCGTCAAATCCTTATCATTATTATATTAAATAAATAGGAGAAAATTCCTTCTCTGGACAAATACTATATATTTTTTTTTTTAATATAAAATGAAACTTATATAATATAAAAGTATAAAGTTCAACAGTTATATCTTTCTAAAGGACACTACTTGATCTATCTTTCAGAGTGTAGGACATTAAGAAAATCAAGGGAAAACAGATATTTAAAAAATGAAGAAAAGGACAAACGTTAAGAAGATTAAGAAAAGAACAAGGAAGTTGGAGCATTCATTAGCCAACATACTCATACGATTAATCTCCGAGCCGTAATCACCGATCCGCAATATCTAGTCCGACACAGGTTTAACAAACTTCACGACGATAGGTTGAACGGGAACACACATACACCGTACGATTGCGCGAGCACGCGCGTGTGCAAAAATGTGAACACCTGCTGCTGGTATCGCGAGAAATGTTCGGGAATTGATACGCGCCACAAGAGACGCGGTATTATGCCTGGCTCGTTCCGTATCATCGCCTAACACGCGGATACATCGTGATGGATGCATCAATTTCCGCGAAAGTCACTCGGAATTCGGCAGCGCTCGCGAGCGTCTCGATAATCCGAGTGCATTAATTAGCTCGTGATATAAACGCGCCTTGCACGAAGAGCGAGTTACTCCTTGCGAGCGGAGTAACGCTTGAATGGCGGCGCGATATAACTTCCACGGAGTTCTCCCATTCAGAACGGCCGTGCCGTTAACTCAGTGGCGTAAAGTCTCCTCCGCTAATCTCGCACGCCGATCGCAGTCGCAATTAATTCGAGCAGCCGGCCACGAAGTCATTATCAACGGCGTGCGCGAAAGAGACGAATTCCGCGGCGTATAATACACCGCGGATCTCCCGTTGCGAGAATAATCGCGATTCGAGAGTAACTGCCGTCGTGGCGGCGAGGTGGACAATAAATAGTGGATCGTTCATGAAAATCCAAATTTCAAAACTCAGAAAGTTGGAGACGATTTTACGGAAAATCATAATCCCGAAAAATTCGGAGACAGTCTTGAGTCGAAATCTTGATCCTATTTTCAGTGTTTTAGCCTGTTCCATTCAACACCTATTTTTACGCTACACTGTTAAATATTGGAGGGTCAAATTTAAACAAATTTCTTGAGTTAAATAATATTTAGTTATTTTTAACTATCATGTGTGTCAAAATTTACTATTTTAACACAAAACATGTGTTCAAAAAAACAACCACATCTAATCAACCCATTTAAAACAATATTAAGTCATTTTTTACTAAAACAAAGGTTACATTAACGTGCACATAATAAAAAATAAATTAAATTTTAGTGAAATTTAATACATTTCTTAAGTTAAATTATTTAACTCCGTTACATTAGTTAAATTAACGACATATTTAGTAGGAGCAGTGGCGATTTATAGGAATGGTTAAAAATAACCTGAAATTGAGTATAATTTGACACTACGGATTTAACAGTGTAAAGAAAGCCTTTGATACACTGACAGAAAATTATAGTTGTTTTCGGCGTCAACTATACTTTTTTGTGATTTTAACCACAAAAATAATTAGAAAAACCATCTTTCTAATAACACTTTCTAATAACACTTAACAATGGTTTTTCTAACTATTTTTGTGGCTAAATTCACAAGAGTATAGTTGACGCCGAAGCAACTATAATGTTCTGTTAGTGTAGATCTGAACCAAATTTTGCATAGTCACTCTTTAAGAGCTCGCGGAAAATATAGGTTACATGAAAGCAGGACAGGCAGAGGGCATCTCTCTAGTTAATGTCCGCTGGCAGTTCGTCCTGTCGCCGGTGACTTTCCGTTTAACGCGAAGCGAAAACGCGCGTCGTTGTCGTTGTCAGGGACAATTAACGGCCTTTGCTTCGGCACTTTTCGGCGGGCAGAGTTGTTCTCACCTGGGAAGACGTTCACCGTGCGAGAGGCAAACTGGCGCGCACGGCCCCTGCGAAATCATGCCGGCGGTAATTAAGCGCGGTGACATCCGTCGTAATTGCCGTCGCTCGCGCGTCAGCTAACGCGTCAGTTACGCGAGGGCGTTGACCACGCTCTAACGAAGCTCAATTGCACAAATCCTTCGACGTCGGCGGTGGCGGAGGCGCGTTCTTTTCGCCAAGATTCCCCGGACTCTCCCTCAAATCGAGTCACCCGCGCGGCACAGCCATGCCAGGTCAACGGACACCCACGAGAGGAGCTGCTCTCGTCAATTAGTACCGGCGAATGTATAGTCGATTTCGTGCCCGCGATCAACTCGCGGCCGAACGTGTAATTTTACCGTAAAGCGAGCCTGTCGGAAACGTCAGATTCGAGCGCAAAGTTCCTCGACCCGCGCGACCTCGAAAGGATTCTCCGGGGAGGGGAAGGGGGCGGCAGGCGGAAAGATGTCGCGAGCCTCATATCTATCGGCCGTGACGCGATAACGCGAAACAGGAAAAACAGAAATGAAGGAAAATCCCGTGGCTACTCCACGGAGTAACCGCGATACACACTTCGTTTGGATCGGTAGAAAGTGTTGATTTTTGCGTCTAATTACCAGTCCGTTTTTTGCTCGCCCCTTTCTTGTCGAGCTCACAGCTCAGCTCCTCGGCGCGGAGAGTCGGTTAGCCACGCGAGATTCACCGGCCGATTAATTTTCGCATGAATGGTCGCGTGAAGAAAAAAGAAACGAGAGGAAGAAAACGCGTCGAGCAATCAGGCGCAAGAAGGCTCGCCATCCTTTTCGCGATGCGTACATACGACGCTCGATAAGGCACGGAACAAGTCACGCTTTCTAAATCCAGCTGCACCGCAGCACCCTTCTTCTTCACTTCCTCCTCTCGATATATCGTCTCTTAATTAATGATCTGAGCGGGCACGGCTTTGTCGTTTTATTCGTTATTAAAAAGAAACCAGTCCGAGCCAAAACTTAGAAGGGATATTCGGGCTTTCCTGCACGGAGAACGATCACGTGCGTGTCAAAAAATGAGCGTAGCGCGCACTTCAAATGACGAACGTCGAATGACACGCGTCGAATATTCGGAAACTCGCGCAAACTCGGTCGCTGCTCCGCGAATGTCAAGGCTGATCTACACGTGGAGCACGCTTGGCGCAAGTTGGAGTAAGAGATAGAAATCCTTTATTTTGCTCATGCCTATGCTCCAGCTTCCTTACCGGAACTGTTTCTCTCACTTGAAAGAGATACTTCCGATGTAAGGGAATTGGATTATAGACGTAAGCGAAATCAATTACTTGTATCTCTTGCTCCAGTTTACGTCCAGCTTACTCCGCACATTGCAGAGAGAGAGAGAGAGAGAGAGAGAGAGAGAGAGAAAGAAAGAGAAGGAAGGAGAGAGAAAGAAACGAGCCTTTGATAATTAGATAATTTCACGCGACGCGTGCTTTTGGAGATTGCGTGCGTCAAGAATACAATAGCTTTGTATTTCTGGGTGATAAACGAAATTATCTGATCCAACAGATATGTCGTAACGAAACACGTTGTCGTTTCGTCGGTGAAAATTTGCACATTGAAAAAACCATCTACGTTTCGTTTCTCCTGCCTGCTATCTGCCAACCGCGCGTCACTTCGTTATCAATATCCTTCGAGGGAAGTGGTGTTTCCTGAGAGTTATCCCGATAAAGCCTGTCGCGCGCACTGGGAGCACCGATCTGAGCTCAATCGAACTGGCTAACAAATTGACTATTGCGCGTGCTTATCACGGCCAGGCGATCTGAATGTTCGCGTTTCTGCACTGATTAAGATAATGGTTTCCAGACGTCGATCGCGCCCGCTCCGAGAAGAACGAGCGACAAAGAGAAGAAAGACCCCGGAAGTACCTCTCCTCCCCCTCTATTAAGGTACACACGTCTACGCCGGAAAAAAAGAAGTTAAACTGCGGCAGCAAGAATCTACGCACGCTAGCTGGATCTCATTGTAACATATGGATATCTGAGAGTACAACTGCCAGTAGGCGAATATTTAGCTATGAAGCCGATGCAGAGTGGCAACAGTAGCAAAAGTTTTAGTCACAGCAGCGAATTTTCAGACGGATTCCCCTGATTATCATCACAACATGAGACGGTCGGAAACTACGCGATTTCTGTAATTGCATTTATGAAGTGAATATACTGTGTCGAATTATAATCATTGAATTTACTTGCATCATGCATTAATGTAGACTTTTCGTCACATTGATGCGCGCCAACAAATTTACTCCAAAGTTACAATGCAATTTTCATATATTCATACTTCATATCTCACGTGCTGTTTCGAGAAAATGTTCCTAATCTCTCTCGCACTTCTGTCGTATTTCTATTTCGTCATTATCTGTGACAAATACAGGTGGATCATTCATGAGGGATGCAAATTTTCGCAAATCGACTGTGTGATGCGCGAAGTCGCTGTCAAATTTATATACATATAAATTTATATACACCTGTCTTTCTATCTCTCTCTCTCTCTCTCTCTGACTGGATTTTTCGTCGCAGCGGCGAATGCATTTTCAGCAAAGCGCGATTAGCTGCGGCAGCTGCGACGCGTCTTTTCTTCTCGTGTAGGTTCTCTATCGCGTCTAGGGGAGCCATCCGGGGATCGTACACCACACGGATATCCGATTACCGCGAGATGAATATTTCGCCGAGATCACGCCCGGCCGGGCGCCTCCGCGGCGATGTCAACGAATCGTCGACGGAGTGTGCAACAACGTCTCGCTGGCATCGCGCTGGTGCTCGTTGCGGGCTCGAGAGCTCGATGACTGGCTGGATGTAAATCGATCAGACCTGTCACGGTTGGCGGACGGAACAACCGCACGCGTTCCGCTCCGTTCTTACGTTTCCATATACTGCATAGAACTATATACTCCGCGGCGCTGCTTATAAATAATCGGCTTAAGCGCATCCGCTTGCGCCCTACGCCGCTACGTCTGCTCGCTCGGAAACAAAAACCAGCATCGCGCGCCCACGGTGTGTAATATACGCACATCCACTTTTCTATGCCTCTCCTTCTCTCTCTCCCTCTCTCTCTCTCTCTTTCTCTTTCTTTCTTTCACGATCAACAAAACACGGTGGCTTACGGAATCTTACGTAACACCGAGGAAGGAAGAGAGGAATAAGAGGATTACGCGCGACACGCGCGCGTTGGGAAATCTTTATCGCAGTTGTAGGCACGCGCCGTCTCGGGAAGGTCTCCAGCCCGCGAACGCAATTTCGACCCTAGCCGGCTATTATTACGGCAGAGCCGCGGCGACGTAATCGCTCGGGCGAACTTGTGCTTCACTTTGGTGAGTGCGCGAACGATTAAGTCAATAAACGGAGAGGACTTCGTGACGAAAGTCACCGTAAGATTTTGTAACCGAACGATCGATGCATTTCGCAGCAATTGATTATCCTCTCGTGCTGTGAGAAGAGAAAATGTTCGGTAGCCGGTACTCGTTGCAGCACTCAGCAGTTGTCGGCACCCTTACTCGGATTTAATCAAACGGGATTTATTAATTATTCAGCAATTGCTATTTATTATTTGCTCTTATGCGTTTCCTTCTAAATTCCCGCGCATCTTAATATTTGATAATATCCGCGCGTTCCTCGAACTTTAACCTCTCTCACAACCTTACTTTAATCCTTAAGCCGTGAAAAATTGATCAACCACAGTTGACTATTTTAAGAATAATATGGTTGGTTAATTTCTTACGGCTTAGGGATTAAAGGAAGGTAGTGAACAGGAGAAAAGAATATTGTAGAACAAATATTTTCTAGAATATTTTCCTTTTCGTTTTAGAAGAACCCTCTTGAGGCCACATATAAGAAAATTTCCGTTAAAGATAAGATCATATATTTTGGAGTATTTTCTCACCTTATATAAAAAAACATAGTAAAATTGGAAAGAATTTATGTAAGGAAAAGAACTATATTCTTTCCGTATAGAGTTGCGAATTTTTTCGGAAGCGATTAAGAAGAAACGCCGGTCCCGATGACGACGTTCTGTTGACGACAATTAAGGGGTTTCAATCTTCACGGTAAGGGGTCAAATCAAGACTTGTTCGAAATTGCTCTGGTAAAACGTTAATTCTGCGCGCGTAATCAATACGAAACGGGGGGAGGTTCGTTAAAATCCGACGAAAGGGAACCGCCGAGGACTCTCGCAATTGCGCGGTTTGCGTCGCGCGATATCCGAGCGAGCTCCGCGAAAGCGCATACAAGTCAGCGCAGGGGGTTCTCTCAGATGCAACGTCATAGGGTAAACATCCCCATGGCCTGATAGCATCGTCTGTCGGATCGATGCTGAGGAGGCGCGATAGAGCAGCAGCTCAGCGTGCACAGTGTGACAACGTCCGGTTCGATATAACAGTTCAACCTCTTCTGCTAGGTGAACATTACTGACTTCACGCTCCCCCGATGAAGAGTGATTTAAATGTCGGCGTTTTTAAATGTCTTCGAGCAATAAGTATGCGCGTGATAAGTGTGTCGCGCGATATTAACGAAGGACGGCGTTCAGACGAGAAAATTACGATAGAGGGACCACCGACCGCGATAAACAATGATTCGATAACGGAAGCAGGAGACTTTTGTGGTGTACACTCGCAGACAAAGTCAAACCGCGATTTTTTAGATAAGTTTGCGAACTCTCCGTCCTTTCCAACGGGAGAATTCGTTCTCCAATGGGAGGGCTCTTCTCACTGGACAAGATAAATGAGTTTGCGGAATCGGGAAAAATGACGGACAACCTTTCTGCCCATGAATGTACGAGTATCCAAAAGGGGAATTGTGCAAAGGGATGCTGGGACAAAAGTCAAGTCTGACCGTCACTGTTTGCTTCGTTGTACTTTTTCCTCGCTGAAGATGGTCCAAGATGGCAGCCGAAACGTTCGACCGACATTGTGACTCAATTTATGTGACATGTGTGTCTTTACTCGCTCTTTCGTTCAATCTTTCTGTCAAGTAAGCTGACAGCTGCACCGTGCAGAAAATTAGGAGCCAGTACGATCCTGACGTCTGAGTTTGGAGAAAACGAAAAAAGAGTGAGAGAGACTTCGAGGAAACGAGTTGTTCCATGATGGTATCCCCTGGAGGCCGGTGCATCGGCGCTTGATGATTCGCCGATGCATCTACCCCAAGTCAAACAAGACGGGCTATCGATTGATTGACTCGGTGCTCCTCTCCACCTCTCTTCTCCTCTCTCTTTCACGGGAACGCGCTGAAATCTCTCCACGTTCATGGGAAATCAATCGCGGCGGTGAGACGACACTTTTGTAGGAACAAAGTAAAAGAATGAAAAGTTGAACGCGCGCAGTTCGCGACCGAGAGTGTCGCCCGTGGGAAGTCCGCAGTGCGGTACGCTCCCACTTTCTCTCTCTCTCTCTCTCTCTCTCTCTCTCTCTTTTTCCCTCTCTCTCTGTTCCTCTCTTCCTCTTTCCAGCTATTTCCCCGTTGTTTACCTCTTCTTCCCATATCCGACATTGTCGAGCTCGACGTGTCTGTACGCAGCGTAGGTGGCCATGACAATCCCCCGGGACTCAATCTCGACGAAGGTGTTCCTAGGCGACCTCGAGGAAGCCGGCTGGCTGGTTCTCTCCCTGGACGCGCGAGATTATATCACCCCCTCTCGCTCAGGATCCGAACGAGAATCGCAAACGCGCGCACCCCGTTCCTCTTCGCCCTCGTTCGCGAAAACTACTTGGGCCGTCTGTCGCGGCTCGGAGGACCTCCTCGCGTCTCGCTCGCAGCTGAGAACTTGCTCTCGCTCGCCGGTGGCTCACAGTGCGTGCTGGTGCCGCGAGTTCGGCCGAGAAACTGACGGTCGAACGAGGATCCAGCCAGTATATATCGCCTCCTCCACCGGTGTGTGTGCCTCTGCCTGCCTCGTGTGCCCGTCTCTCCCTCTCACGCTCTGTCTCTCACTCTCTCGTTGGCCGTTCCGCTCTTTCTCTCTCTCCCTCTCCCTCGCTCGCTTCCTCCCCCTTCCCAGCGAGAGCAGCCGCGCGCGCGAGAGAGAGAGAGAGAGAGAGACTCCACCACCTCCAGAGCGCCGGTACCCCGGCAGGCAGTGCCGTATGCACTTCCACCCCCGTCGTCGCGCCCGAAGCACGGGAGAAACGACGACGCCGACGCCGGCGTCGTGCATTCACCTCAATCAATACGCTCTGCGAACTAGACCGGGGGGAAGGGGGGCTGGAGGAGGGAGGGCGAGCTGGAGGAGGAAGAGATGGAGGAGAGAGCGAGGGGGAGGTGGAGGATCCACCGGCGCGTAGGCATCGCTCGTTGCACATGCACGCCGCTGCACGTGCGGACGACGTACCGAGGTAATGAGCGCGCCGGGCCGGAAGACCTCGAAAGGGCGCGGAGCGGGCCGCAGGGGGTGGAAACGCTCGACGGGCCGCTTTTCGACGGTGCTTTTGTTTTGGTGCACGCGACATTTTTTTTGTTTCTTTTTTTATTTTCCTTCACCTTTTGTATCACGGGAATTGCTTCTGATTCTATGGTGTGCGAAGGTGGGGAACGAAGAGGAGGGGAGAACGGGTGATAACAGGATGAGGCGCTTGCGCGTTTGGAAGATGTACTTTGCGCGAGACCTACGACTCTCTCTTTTTGATACTTTAATTCTCGCTAACATCTCTAGAATTAAGATTATTTCTAGAATTAACGGCGTCGCGTGACGGAAGGAGATTACGGTGAAATAGAGGAGAAATACTCGAGACGATTACGTGCAGCGAATTAAATTCTTAAATGGGGCTCTTCCCTTACGAAGTATTTCGTCCTACATATATGCTCGCTAAGAGTGTACGCACAGAAAAATGCATATTGCATTCAAGTGTTACTTTCGCCAAGTACTTCATAAATTTGCCCGCAATCCTATCGTAAATCCGCAAATTTACCATAAGTTCACCATGAGCGTGAAATTTATTCAAAATGCATTCCGAAACACAATACAACACGATCAGGCACTTGCGCTATCTCTTAAATAGATCTTTCAAGTAATCGATGGTTCAATTATCTCGATTTCACTATGTACTCCTGAACGCCAGTCGAAGCGATCTTTTCCTCGCACGCAGTTTGGCGTTATCAGATTTTTAAATATTTAACTTACTCCATGCGACAGAGAGAGAGAGAGAGAGAGAGAGAGAGAGAGAGAGAGAGAGAGAGAGAGAAAGAGAGAGGGAGAGAGAGAGCCGCGCACGCAGTGACAGTGAATCAACGCGGAAACGTTAGACGTTTCATATCGGGTGAAGCTCATAAGCACTATCGCGATACACGTCAGCTGAAACACCGCCATGGGCTTCGGACGTGCCACTTATTTCCGGCGCTCGAACGTCGGAAATACAAGGAATGCCTTTCGTGTGATTTTACGACTCATAGCCGATGAAACGCAGAGCCTAAGGCCCATATTAACAGTCGTTACTTGAAACTTCTCTCAAATGAGATATTCAGACTTGAGTTCAGAGTTGGACGAGAGTTCTTCAGTCGAGCCGCGATTACAGATATAATGATGTCATGTAATATCATATAATTCAACTGAAAAATTGAAAGAAGGAAACATTTTGTATTTGAAATTTTCGTGTTAAATTTTTAACACAACTCAACATATTGTCGTTGCGTTATTTTGACTATCTTTCGCCGAGCTTATACAGACACTATCTCCAAGCGTTAACACTGTGTTTTTGCATTTCTGTGTTAATTTGCGAAACATTATTTGCGTTACTTGTTTACATATATCTACCTAGTATTAAATTAACACGAGGACTGGAATGGATAAATTGAGGAGTACAAAATGCGTTGAACTTAACACAAAATTCTTTGCAGTGTGTAAATATAAATCTGAGTGTCTTATGTGAGACAAACTTCACGTAACGACTGTTAATGCAAGCTTAAGACTAACAGATCGTCTTTCGCAGGCCTGACAATCATCGTACTCTCTTGAAACGTTCCGCGGATCGTTACATTACACACACATACACGCAACCATATGAATGCTGATAGTGTGTCACTGATTGCACGCGATTGATACCTCGGAATAAGAACCCACGGTAATGAAATAAAAGAGAAACGTAAACATTACGTAAAATACTCTTGAATCATAATCCCGGACGATCTTATCCGCAATGAACTGCTAAATTAGCCACGATATCGTTGATCACACTCGTCGTGAGAGTTAAGAGAGGAGAAAAAGGCAAACGTCACGAACGATACATTGCGAAGAATGTTGCTTCAAAACTTAACACACTTTACACCAATTTATCCACTCGAATTTTTTCATGTTAAGACAAA
The DNA here is from genome assembly GCF_010583005.1 of Odontomachus brunneus. Taxonomy (NCBI): domain Eukaryota; kingdom Metazoa; phylum Arthropoda; class Insecta; order Hymenoptera; family Formicidae; genus Odontomachus; species Odontomachus brunneus. The sequence goes on along the minus strand of NW_022639560.1, from coordinate 464,112 downwards.
GCGAATATGAAGAAATAGCACAAACAATACGTCAAAAATTAACAGAAAAATATAATACTTGAATACTATTGTGTAAATTTGTGTAAAATAAATGTGTAAAATTATTTGTAAATAATAAAATTATTATATATAATAATTAATATTATAAATAATAAAATGTTTAAACAAAACATGTAGAAAGTTAAAAAAAAATTACTTATACAAATAATTTCTTAGTTTGTCAAAAATGATTCAAATCTCGACTAAAGAAATTTAGAATGGTTCGTATCTCAGCTATACCAATTTTGTTAAAACTGTTTAAATATATCTTGTATTCAATTTTATTTATTATACATTTTTGTTGTACTTGTTGATGATAAGAGTGAAAACATTAAAAAGCTATAAATTGCCCGTAAAACTCAAAGTGGGCCAAAATGAAAAAATATGACCTAAATCTTTTTTTGCACTTTTACATTCGTGCCAAATTAGAAAGAAATCGGAATGTAATTTTTGAGTAGGTTAGGTTACTTGTAAGTTAGCAAAGTAGATATAGCAAATTCTAATGATGCAATTTACTCCTACTTTGACTCTGATAACGTCCGAAATTTCCCTTTTCGCTTTCTTTAGCATCAAAATAGGTATTGAATGGAATAGCGAGGCTGAAAAAAGGATCAAAATTTCGACTCGGGGATACAACGACAGGTTATGTCAAATTAACATGAAAGAGTGTTTCAAAGATTTAACACAAAAGTGTTCTACGCGAATCGATTCCAGCACAAGTGCAAAATACTTTTCGCCACCGTGTAGCCGTAAACATGTCACCCCCCTTCTGACGCGTCGATTTCCGTCTCGCTGAAAATATTGTGTTTCCGTGAGACGTTATCCAACAGACAGATATAATTACATATCGCAACTTTATAGCGCGCGCGTGGGCGGCTAGTAAAAAGCGACGTCGCGCATCTCTACGCCTCGTATCCGCGCCCCTGCGGTCTCGCCCGACAATTCTCGTTCCCGGTTTCCTGACGAGAGAGGATGCGACGACAAACGTGCGACGCGACGTCGCTTCATTGTTTTCATGTGCAGTTGCATTTTTGTGATCGATCCACGCCGTCGTTTCGCGGAGCTCGCGATCTCTATTTATTTCTATTTCTTTACGCCTCCTTCTCTTTTTCTGTTATTTTTTATTTCCGTTCTCATACCACTTTATTTCTCCTTATTACGTAACGAATGAAATAATAATTTCTCCTTTAATAATATAATTAGAAAGTATTTCATTTTTTATTATGAAATGATTACTGAGTGATTACTACGCGTTTAGATAAATATGAAGATAATTATTAAATGATTACGAAATGATTACCGAGTGTCTAAATAAATCTATATATCTTACACTCAATTTATTCGTTTATATATTTATATCGTCAGTTCTTATTTCTACCCACACACACGCGCTACTGTATCTCTTATGTAATTAAAAAGCTTTTTATTCCCCATTACGAAGTAATTACTAAATGGCCGTTTTCAAACAGTGTTGAGCACATCGACCGATTAAAAATTTTTAACAGACTAAAATAATAAAAAATTAACTAAAAATTAATCAATCGAGTGTCATATGTGATTAATTTAATTGACTGATGAAATTAATTATTGATCAGTACATAATCAATCAAATCAAAGTTTAATAATTTACTTCATTAATTGATTAAATTATTCGTGATATATGGCGATTGGTTAATTTTGATTATTGACTTGCCGATTACTTTAATCTGTTCATATTGTAGTCGATTATTGCCTAACACAGCGACGAATCCGAGCGATCCAAGACTCGATCTCGGAGTTCGAACTCTCTGTTCGAGAATCGTTGGGCCACCCAAAAGTGCCGCACCCCAATTGTTTTTTAAACTACTCCCCCGTGAACTCTCGCAGACATCGTCGGATTTGCGCGAAAGGGATAAATTGGGAGCGAGACGGGACTCGAGTACTGCACAATGCGAGTAACACACGGGGGGCTTCCGTCGGCCTGTATTTCGAGGGTTTCGTCGGCTGCGCCCTTTGGGTGCGACGAAGGGTGTGCGACGCGTGTAAAGGGTGTCGCGGTCGATTCATAAGCGGCGCTGCGGGACACCCTTGTGAAAGGGAGAGAGGGGAGTGTTTTTCGGCCGGCCCTAAAGTTCTTTGCGTAATTGACCGATTAAATCGCCGTCGCGCCCCTTTACGACGGATGACAGACGCATCGAGTTACTCGAGAGGAATTGGGCGACGACCCGACGTGGAAATGGAGGAGGAGGAGGAGGAGGAGG
>NW_022639560.1:456695-461378 GCF_010583005.1 Odontomachus brunneus | reverse complement strand
GAGGAAGAGGAGGAGGAGGAGGAGGAGGAGAAGGAGGAGGCGGCGGCGGCCTGGCGATTCGCAGTCTGGTAATTTCATCACGCTCCGATACGCGCGTACGTATCCGCCGAAGTAATGGCACAAATTTTACGCGAGTGTGGATCAAGTGGCGCGAAATTATTCGAATTTCGACGGCCGTCGCAATGTTCCGCGCGCGAATTCGCCCTTTGCGAGACGAGTCGGATGCTCGCCACGCGAGCGTCAAACGGGAGCGAATATTGGACGCGAGCAGTGCTTATTGGGAAAAAATGCACAAGTTACTGAAATCAATCCAAGTTTGCTCGTTCAGCGAAACATTTCAGAGAGAAAAAGAGAGGGAGAGGGGCAGAGAGAAATCATTATTTTGACTAGACATATCGTATCATATCATATCACTACATAACTTATTGGATAATTCAAGATATGATTTCAGTTGGGAACAATTAGAAGGACTAGTGAGTTTCGACCTGACGAATGTTAAAGTTTCATTGAAAGTCAGCGTACGATATACTCGTACATATACGATTAAGTGTGCATATACGGTTAACGTGCAAGTTATGAAAAACTTGGAAAGATTATTTGCTTTGTCTGCATTCAAGAAAGCCTTATCTTTAGAGGTCAAAAGCCTCGTTTGAAAATTCCCCTCTTAATGCAGTCGATGCACTATACGATAACATACGAAACATGTTTCTCGTCTGCGGCACGCGTACATAGCAACTGCATCGCGCCTATTGTCGTTTCTGTATGTGTGCTTCTTTACAGTCGGGCTTTGCGTTGCCACTCTGAACATTGTTAGAGGAATAGTGGTGCATCTGCGACGCAAGGGGTGTTCCAAAAAGCACGGATGCGCTTTTAGTCGCGAGAAGATCTCGCGATTCTTTCAATGTCGCGATCACTTCATATTTCATCACAGAGAGAGAGAGAGAGACAGAGAGAGAGAGAGAGAGAGAGAGAGAGAGAGAGAGAGAGAGAGAGATTGATTATTTCAATCAAACTTTTTTCTGTGAAAAATTTGTACAAATTTTTTTAAATAAATAAATAAAGGTGTCAATATAGAGTTCCGACAATATTATTTGTTAATGTTTCAAGTGTAAAAAAATTACTTTAAAGAGCTGAAATTCCATATAGGTTTTTTGCGCGAAACAAATAGAATAAGAAAAATTTTTTAAATTAGCGAAAAGCCGAATATTTTTCGGCTATCTAAACAAAAAAAAAACTTAAAAATTATACAACAAAATGTCAATAAGAAAGGTTGGGTTCGCAGTATAACTTTCAATGAGACTAAAACGACGCACATATTTTAAAAATATCCAGACGTCCAATTTCAAATATCCTCGATTAACGATAACGAGTGCCTGAGGAAAAGTCGCTGCGAGAAAATCTGAATAAGCGTTGAAGTACTTTGATTCCAGGGCACCCTGTACGAGCGTTGTACGCGAGGCAACCTTGGCGGCGTCTTTTGTCAGGTATCTGGGGCAAGCGTTGCCAGGGGTGACAGAGAGAAAGAGGGAGAGAAAGCCGATGTATCTCGAGAAGCTTTTTACGACGGTTTATATTCCATGCATTTCTGCATGGGACGGATCTCAAAGCGATACCCGCGATTCCACGCATTCTCCAGGCGTCTCTTTTCGCGAGCCTGACCCATTTGCGCGCGAGGAACGCGTTAATGACACCGAGAAATCACTATCAATTCGGACTCATGATCCGCAGATCGAGAGTAAAGAGTTCTCCTGCGCTTAATCGTTTCCTCGCCTTTCGGCAACGCGACGTCTCACGGCGACGAAACGTCGCATCATTTTTTTCTTGTCTACGTGCGATCGAAACAAACAGAACCGACGACAATGAACCCCAGACCCGGCATTTCGTCGTGTCGGAGAGCGCCGGTTCGGTCTCGGCCTTATTTCTGCCTTGCACTGAGAGAAACATTACCTTAAAATCAACAAATATTTCTTTGATGGGTGCCATTAATATATTTATTTAAATCTAAATTCTTTTTACCAAAACCAAATATTGTTTACTTAAATCAGCTAAATAATATTTTATTTAAATAAAAAGAATTTAGATTTAAGTAAATACGTTAATGGCACCCATCAAAGAAATATTTTTTGTTGATTTTAAGGTAATTTTCCCGTCAATCTGGCGATAAAGAATACCACGGAGCCCGAGTTTCTCATTGAATCCGGATGTGTAGATCTTAAAACGTGACGTGGACGAATATATATGTACGATGGTCTCCCCTTTAACGGTGTTTCCTGCACGGAACGGAAGTTTCCGTGGACGCATCGCGGGAGAACTCGTTTCCCGCCCGACCTGGCGAATTATCAGGCGGCTCACTCGAACCAGACGAGTGCCTGGTAGTCGCATCCGTCCGATTCGAAGCTGTACTTTCGACACAGTGGTTACTACATTACCTCGGTTATTTGTCCCGTTAATTTCTGAATATCGTTAAAAGAATGACTGTCGAGAGATCAGGCCTCTTTTCTTCCCAGGATTCGAAAATTCCCTCGACACGTTCGCTATCAACGTCGCACGTCACGTGTGACGAAAGGATCTCTCGCGAGAGACTAGTGTCGCATGTGCGTGACACGCGAAAATTTCTTCTTCTATGTTCCCGAATCGAAAAATTTTGATTCCACTTTCAGCTTACACTTACACTTATTCCATTCAACATCTTTTAATACTCTGAAATTTACATAAATCTCTTTTGATTCTATTATAACCTATCTGATAGCAAAATTTTTAATAGCGCATTTCACTTCCTAAAATATAAGTAGTACATACGAATTGAAAGGATAGAATCAATTACGGCAGAGTGTCTGTTCCAGGATTACAAGATTCTATAATAACTTTTACTATAGAATTCTCTCCGTGCGCGTTGTTTTACACAAATACATAAAATGAGATGACTGTGTGCAAAATTCGCCAATAAAAACTGATAGCAAATGATGTTGAGGAAATTAATTCAATTGAATGATTAAATCCTTTCATTTATAAGATACGACAAGCGTAACATTCTGGTCTACAGTTGTATATTTGCTTGACTCCGCTTAGTCTTTGGCCGGTGGTTGGGGATATACATGGTTCCGCTTTTACCTTGCATCAAAAATGTGAGAGAGAGAAAGCGAGAGAGAAAGAGAGAAAGAGAGAAATAGATAGACAGACAGACAAACAGAAAGAGAAAGAGGGAGAGGAGGACATGAGAGCTTGGATTTACAAGCTAACACACTTCAGGCATTTCTTCGATCGTAATCCATTTTCGCGATTAGATTAAACGTGGCCGAAGTTCCTTGGCGTGAAGCCAATTATTCCGGAAGTCCGGCGACTGGCGGCGGCGGCCCTTACGAGAGTTCGCGATGAAACTCAAGAGATCTCGAACACGTTGCAAAAGCGGGCTGCACGTGTTCTCCGTGGCTAGATACTCGTTCGATGTGTGATTAATGCGCTTGCGCTCTCGCGGCTCCTATCGAACGATAACAGCGATAACGAATTGTAAAGCACACATCGTGGCATCATCTCCTATACAGCGGATAGATATATCCGCGGTGGTTTTGGGCTCGAGAAAAATTACCACAAGGATATATTTGGATGAGGGTGTAACGGATTTTTTAGTCGCGCCACACACAGGGGAAACGAATCGAGAAATCCGTGAGCGATTTGATAGTCGTGCGCGAATTAAATTGCATTCATATCAACGCTCTTGTTCATCTGCCAAAGCTTCGCGAATTTTTCAGTGTCCGTTCTTCTCTTCCTCTGGTTGCACTTTCTAATTTCAAGAAAATTTAGGGAGAACACCATAAATTTGAACACACACAGTACACATAGTACACTGTGCTTTCCAAAATTCCTTTCATTCTATTTTTCAAGAAAGCGCCTGGAAATTTGAAGAAATTTGAAAAGGTATTGTATTTTCCAAATTATGTTGTAAAAATACAGAGTTGTACAGTATTGAAAAATACAGTTTCTTCAAATTCTCACAAAAAATTTGAAAAGTACATTCTACCTATTACTTTTCTTTTAATAAGAGAAAAACGATGCAATGTATTCAAAATGTACCAAATGTGTTTGAATCAATATATTTCTGAAATTTCTTTCAAATTAGAAATACAATGATAGGAAGAGAAGAACATTGCACTTCTCAACGGAATATTTTTCAAATTTTGTCTCGTTGTACTTTCCAGATTAAGAAGTCACCAATAAGAGTTTTAACAAGCTTGATTGTCAGGCGAACGTGGATCGAAGATGAGAAATTTTGCGTTCTCAAGGGCGAAATGAATCGCGTTTCAACGAGAGATAATCATTCTTTTCGATTCGGTCACTCGACAAGCACACGCCGGAAGGTTGAGAGCACCGCCGCTCTCTCATAGGCGGGGTTCTGTCGCTCTCCTCTCGTGGAACGGCAACGAAACGCGGTTACACACTCGGTTTCCGTTTCGAGCGGACGCACAGCGACGAGCAATGCCGTGCGGGATGAGCATCGCGCGGCAAAAGGAACGCAAGAGCCTACGAAACTAAAATACAGCGGGCTAACATTAGACGAACGCTAGGCGCGTCCGCGATATTTTATTTTTACGATTATGCTGCACCGGACGAGCTTGGTGTAAGAGAGAAAGGAAAAAAGATAGAAAGAGAGAGAAAGAGAGAGAGAGAGAGAGAGAGAGAGAGAGA
>NW_022639560.1:428387-455656 GCF_010583005.1 Odontomachus brunneus | reverse complement strand
AGAGAGAGAGAGAGAGAGAGAGAGAGAGAGAGAGAGAGAAAGAGAAAAAGAGACAGAGAGTAAGAGAGAAAGGAACGATGTTACGGGGATAAGAAGCACCGGACTGAGAGATTGTTGACTCCGATGGAAAAAAAACGGATCGCGAAGCAGAGATCCGATTCGTTCCTTCAAAGAGCATAAATTTGCCGAGAATATTCCGCGATATTCTGCAAAAATTGCACGTGTAACAAATGTATAACATTACATTATTACTGCAATTAATGTATTATTACGATTAAATAAAATTCAGAGTATATAATTATATTATGTATCATAACTGTAATTTTATATGACTTAATTATATATACAGTGAATAAATTTCTCTCACGCGACGTCTAACCTTGGAGAGGAGCAGTCCTGCGTGCGAAAAACACAGGAACGTCCCGCGAGAAAATTCTCGGAGGATTCCTCGGACAATCAGGGAATTCGAACGACGATTGCAATGTGTTGCCATTCCACAGAAGGTATATTTTCCGCGAATTCAGTAAATTCGGCCAAATTCGGCGAATCTTAATCATGTGTTTCGTGAGTCATTTCGCGCGGGAGCCAGTTAGACTTACAATTATCCATTATGGATTTCGCTAAAAAAACAGTTATAAATACTCGAGCCAAAATAACATTTTGATTAGAAAGCGGAGATCTAAATAATAAAAAATAAAATAAAATAATAAAAAATAAAAAAATGATTAAATAATAAAATATTTATTTTAATAAAATAATAAAAAAATTTGTGCTACGCGATTTTTTTACTCATCCATGGAAAAAAGAATAGTGGTACATGGCTCACACGGAAAAATAACTCTATTAGTGCCGTTGAATTTTTGTTATCTGAGAAACAGATGAAAAACTCGTTTGTAGAAACAGGAAAATTCCTATAGAAGGTCTGTGCTCAGCTAATCGCTCTTAGGTGCCACAGCCGAGTTTTTAATGCAGCTGAAAGCTTAAACGAATATTTTCGGCCACAGTAACGATATTACTTTTCATTAACAATTTTTCTCCCATTCAATTACTTAAACTTAAATTGTTAATATATTTGCCTCATGTTAAATTAACGCAAAAATTAGAGTAAATAAATTGGGACATGTAAAATGTGTTAAATTTAACACAAATTTTGGACAGTAAACGATAACCGAAGTATCATTTGTCGTCAACGAGTTTTTCGTCTGGTCCTCATTCAGAGTTACACAAGCTGAAAAATTTTTTTCCGTGCAAAGGAAGCAAACCGCGTTAACGAAAAGTGGGGGAACGAGCGGAGGGTGTAAATTGGACTTGTCTTGCGGTCTTGCCCATTTTCGAGGGCGATTTTTTGCGCGACGAGGCGTGTGCGCGAGAGATACGTCCGCGCGATACGAGAGGAAGACTCTCCCCGGATGAGTATCCGCCGCGGGGCAATTAAAAACGACGAGCCAAGGGCACGTCGCGAACACTCGACAGTGACGACGGCGATCTATAAGCGTCGTTGTTTTAAGAAGAGAGACCACCGGGAAGAATCGGTCCAAAGGCGGCCTTCGTGATGCTTCAGTGGAGCGGATGAGCATTAGGCAATCGAATCCGCCCGTAAACTGCGTCGCAGTCGCAGCAACGATCTTGCGTCAATGTCGATCGACGGAAGAATCATCCAATTTTGCAACGGACGATTAATAGCCGATCGACGACGCCGATGCCGGGCCGCTCGACGGCGCCGCCTTCCTACGATCCGATCTCTCGACGGGTTTGTACACGTGCCTCGCCGTCCAGAAGCGTGCACGAGTGTTACTCGTCGACAGGACGCGTGGTTCCGCGCGATCTCCGCGATAGAGATCCGAGACACGTTCGACACGCGTCGCGAGGACGGACGAGACCGACGACTTAGACAAATCGAGCGATGCCGATCGAGACAGCTGACGGCCGATATGTAACGCTCAAGTGGGATCGCGACAGAACGGCGAGACGAGAAATCTAAATTACCGAAATTAGTTCCTACAAGATAAGTCCTACAAGTTCCTACAAGTTAAGATACCAAGGTAACGCACAATTGCAAATTTGCACCAACGATCTTTGCCGACTTACAATTTCGGCTCCGCGCGAATCGATCAATTTCAATTTTTTGTTTTAATGTAAGAAGAAAACATTAGAAATTTTTTATGATGATATGCTACAGAAACCTAGGAGAATGTAATTAAAAAATGGAAAATTGTTATACTGTAATTGTTGTACTGTAATATAACATTTTGAGGAAATCGATACTGCAAATTTGCACCAACGATTTTTGTCGACTTAGAATTTCGGCTCCAAATTTATCATTTTCAATTTTTTATTGTTTTAATAATAATAAATGAAAACTACAATTTTCCATTTTTTTATTACTTCTTTCTCGTCTTCTATCTCATTATTGTCAAATTTTTATCTTTTCTTTTTATATTAAAACAATAAAAATTTCGGAACCGAAATTAAAAGTCGGCGAAATTGGTGTAAATTTGCATAATTTTAATAAGAAGAAATCAGATATTACAAATTATAATTCTACTAAAATTATTAAAATTACAAATTATTATTTTAATAGAATTATAAATTATAATTTCTTATTCTCTATTTGCAATATTTTATTTCTTCTCTTCATATAACTGAAAATATTTTCTTTTTTTCACGTTAATAGGTGATTGCTAAATGACTGTATTAAATGCACTCTCCCCGACCGATTAATTTACTTGATACTGAAGATACGGTAAAATGCCCGAGCAGTTGTGCCATATTTTTCAAGTGATGGTGTGCGTTCTCGATACCGCGACCGCGCCTCTAAGAGCTAACAGGACTTATCTTAACAGGAATTGGGTCTTAATGTGCGATAATGAATCACCGTCTGAATTGTCCGGCTTTTGATCGTTTAGAATAAACACGGGCGTATCGCGATATCCGCGCAACATGAGTCACTCGTCTACACTTGTTAATTGATTTATAATGTTGTCGGTGAAGCTCAGGAAAACGGGGTAACCGGTTATCTTACGGTGTTGAGGGGCACTGGCTGATTCTCCATCGAATTACAACTCGGCACACCGATGTGAAGTGCAGCTCGAGGGATCGATGGACCAACGAACGGAACATCGTGCGACTGCAGTTTCGGCTGGAGTTACACTGTTAAATATTGGAGGGTCAAATTTAAACCAATTTCTTGAGTTAAATAATATTTAGTTATTTTTAACTATGTGTGTAACTTCATGTGTGTCAAAACTTACTATTTTAACACAAAACATGTGTTTAAAAAAAACAACCACATCTAATCAATCTATTTAAAACAATATTAAGTCATTTTTTACTAAAGCAAAGGTTATATTAACGTGCACATAATAAAAAATAAACTAAATTTTAATACATTTATCAAATTTATCAAATTTAATACATTTCTTAAGTTAAATTATTTAACTCCTTTACATTAGTTAAATTAACGACATATTTAGTAGGAGCAGTGGCGACTTATAGGAAAAAATAACTCAAATGGTTAAAAATAACTCAAATTGAGTATAATTTGATACTACGGATTTAACAGTGTAGGTTTTTCACGTGATTTAAACCCACCCGAGGCTGCGCGAAAGAATGTATGCAAGATGGTAATACGGGGTCGAGTCGTAAACAGTTCCCGAAGACGAAAACAGCAAGTGTCGAACACACTTGCGGAAAGAGAGTCTCGTGGAGCTGCGGAAACGGTTACGACTCGGTAAGCCAATACCGCCGAACTGGTAGGCTTAGGCTTTAAAATTTTTTCTCTGATAGAGCGAAACTTCTACGCGTATCCCCGATTTCTCGGCGAGAGCCATTAATCGGAGAGAATCTCAGTAGAATAGAAATTACTATATGAAACTTTGTAATCCCCCGAGGAACAGATCGGCAGTAATTGACTCTGTCCTTTCATTTGATATGTGCTACTTATAGCTTAGGGGCTGAAATATGCTATTAAGATACTTGCCACGTTTTTAGGGAAATTTACTCTTTAAAGTATAATCAGTACATTCTTTACTATGAAACACTAAACTTATAATTGGCGGTCCGGAATTATAAGTATAGCGTTGCAAAATCTCGCTGAAAGGATCAGTTAACACACTGACAAGTAAACCTATCCAAAAGTTATACCTCGATTTCTTTCTAATTTGACACAAATGTAGAAGTACAAAAAAATATTTAGGTCATATTTTTCCATTTTGGCCCGCTTTTAGTTTCACGGGCAGTTTATAGCTTTTTAATGTTCTCACTCTTATCATCAACAAATGCAACAAAAATGTATAAACAATAAAATTGAATACAAGATATAGGCGTTTTTGGTATGTTGATTATGAACATGAAGTCAAATGTGTGTAATTATTTGTATAAATAATAAAATGTTTAAACAAAACATGTAAAGTTGAAAAAAAAATGTATACAAATAATTTCTCGGTTTGGCCAAGATTCGAACCATTTTTGACTAATTTAGCACAGATTTCAAATATTTCGGTTGGAATCTCGGCTAGAGAAATTTAAAATGGTTCGTGCCTCAGCTATGCCTATTTTGTTAAAATTATTTAATTATATCTTGTATTCAATTTTATTTGTTATCCATTTTTGTTGTACTTGTTGATGATAGGAGTGAAAACATTAAAAAGCTATAAACTGTCCGTGAAACTCAAAGTGGGCCAAAAATGACCTAAATATTTTTTGTACTTCTTGTACATTTGTGCCAAATTAGAAAGAAATCGGAGTGTACCTTTTGAATAGGTTTACTTGTGAGAGAAAAACATGGTTGATCTAACTGAAACCCATATAGAAATTTTTTGGTATTTTCCCAAATATAGCTTAGATTCCAATCAGAATGCCCAACTTTGTCTCAAAATAAATTATTTTGCTACGATAATTGGGAATCTCATTCTTATCCCAAACATAAGTTTTCTGTCAAAAATTGGAATACAAATATTAGAAAAACTCGAGTTTTTATAAGTGTTTTCTGCATAAATTTCATTAATACAATAAAGCCAATACAAATGTTTCCTCTGTGCTTACATTGTCACTAAAATTGTAGTAAAATTTAATAAAAAATGATTTTCTCTTCACCATAATTTATAATCTCTATATATTCTCTGTGTGATTATAGTTACAACTACCAAACATTTTTCTTTCAGTGTAGTAACATTGAAAATAATTTATACGAAAAAATATGCTATTGATAGGTATATTCTCTCCGTGTACGAATTACCGGTGCGTCCGCGACGTGCCACTAAAATGCATTGTGTAGACCATCGGCTGGACAAACGCAAGTGTTCGCGGCACCATTATAGCCTGCGCCGATTTAGCGTGACGAGATGAGGAGCCATTACGTTATTGGCCGCGGCCACACGCAGAGAAAACGATAACCCATTCCTAGCTTTAATCCATCACGTTCGACGCGCCGTGAGTCGTGCCATTTTAACCCTGCGCCTCTTTCATTCAACTGAACTGTTCGACTTCTCCGGTTTTCTCGCACGAAGTTCCGCGTTTCGGTATTACGCTAAGACGAATGGAACCACTCGGGTTTCCACGCTTACCTCCTCTAAAGCGCAGTACAATTTCTCCCATGGCGATAACAAAGTGATTTATGCTCTTCTCTCGAATGAGCACAAATTTCATTTTTTCACAGATAAGGAAAATCGAGTCTAAATGATCCCAGAATAGTATATTGCTCATATACTTTTTATTAGTATTTATATTGACAGGAATAGTGTGGATACAAAATCTCGAAATGGTCCTTTTAGAACACAAGTACTTTTCTTTGAATTTCATTAAAATCGAAATAATATTACAGTTAAAAAATAGAAAAAAACTGATTTAGTAGTACAAGGTAGTCTCTCTCGAAATTTCGTATTAATATTCTCCACCGTGAGTGAATAAAATTAAACGTGTTGCACTAGCTAGAATAAAGTTTCTAGCAAGTGATATATCTTTATTCGAACTCCCCAAACTTAAGTAATATGTTACTCCACAGATATCCGTGTACGTTTCGTCCTCCAATAATTCGAAATAAAGAATACATTACGACTACTGTTAATGCAAATGAAAAATGTTGAAAATATGAAAATGTAGAATTGCGAGAGAGGCACCTCAAGCTTTCACGGTGTGTCGTTGTTTATTCGACACTCCTTCGCCAAGGATGATGTACTCGAGAGAGGTGCGAGGGCACACAGAGCAACACGACCGACGGGTTCCCATGGCCCTCCGGAGGGAGTCCTCCGGGCGACGCGCGGGGAACGCGGAGTTCTCTCCGCCGGCGGTTCTCCCGGAGAAGAAGAGTAGCGGCGCCATATCGAATCCGCGGAAAATCCCCGGCGAATATCGCGCACACCACGACCGCACACGGCGCGCACCCTCTGCGGCGACACAAAGGTCGCCGGGAGTTAATTGAATTCCGCGAGCGGCTTTCGCGCTGTGCGAAATCGCGAGGCGCGCGCGTTCGCCGCGGTGGCGCCTAACGGACGCCCGCCGTCGCGTTGCATTACGCCGCGCATCGAGATGTGCACCGTGACGAAACGACCAAGCGCCATCGGTTTATTTAACGGCCACGCTGAGTCGCCGGGTGCCGCACGCGACCCGGACGATAATGACACCTCCGCGCGAGACGAGTCCGGAAGGAACCCGCGGAAGACGCGTACTCCTCCAACAAAAAAAAGGATTCTGTTGTTGAAACGAAAATTTGGTTAGGTTAGGTTGGGTTAGATCAGGTTCAAGGTTAGCTTGCGTCTGTTCAGCCGACGGTGACTCAGAACAATCTTCGAACCTCTTGTGGAAGTATAATACGAATTAAAGAGGCGATTTTGAGGTCTCAGAAATTAACACATTTTATGAATTTTTTTCTACGAAACTATGCGCGCGACAAATCCCAAACTTTATATAATTATTAAGACATATTTTAAAACTTTCTTTTTTTCAATTAATTTAAGGCGTATAAACATAAAATTTTTTAAATAAACTAAAAATTTTATGTTTATACACCTTAAATTAATTGAAAATTAGTTCATTTTGCATTTCCGTACTTCAGACGATAGCGGTAAGTCTGTAGATTAATTTCCTTACTTGCTTTTTTGTTTCAGACTACGGAGAGACTCGCAATCATGGTGATTATAAAAATCAACACTTTGCGTGCATATCATTATAACTATGATTTTATATATTATTTCTGCTTATAAAAATTAGAAAGTTTTAACAAAATATGTCTTAATAACCATATAAAGTTTGGGATTTGTCGTCCGCATAGTTTTGGAGAAAAAAAACTCGTAAAAAGTGCTAATTTTTGAGACCTCAAAATCGAGTTGCCCCCTTAAAGTGAACATAAAAGTACTATTTTGCGATATTCGCAATAATTAACGAGATATTAATTAAAGAAGATTTGTAAATGATCCCCAAATGCTCCAAATGAGATTTATGCTAATAAGACTTGATCAGAGTCCAATTAGCCAATTCCTAAAACGGTTTTAGTGAAAAAACGATTATTCATTAATAATTAATGATTGATAATTACGAGGTAAGTAGAAATTTTAGTGTTATAAAATATTTTTGTGATTTCAAATAAAAAATATAAATAGATAAATTAGAGAAAAAAGATGTTCGATATTAATGATATTAATAATATTATATATTAAAATATTATATGTGGAAAAAAAAATCGTAACGAGTCAAAGGAAGATTGCAATAAGCATGCTACGAAAGAATTTAATTTATTATATCTTAAATAAATATATCAAAATAGGACTTCAATTCGTTATTTCAGTCAAGGTCCAGTTAAGCATAACAAGATAGGGCCTGGTTAGAGTTACAAGTCTAAGCGCTAATTTGTACGAACGTCACATCTCTGTTTAGGGTCCAAGTGGACGTTTCTTCCTAGGGCCTTGAAGATTTGTCTAGATCCTTTTTAAGTCCCGTTTTAAATTTCTACTCGGATTCCCATGAACGAAATTTCCAGAGCGCACGTTACGCTTCGAGGCAGAAGCGTTTGCGCTCGCGATGCGGTTTGTTTCGATCTTGTTGCCGAGCGCGAGAGTACCATCGTGTGGAAAAACATGATTCCGCGATCCTCTCCTCTGATCTCGCACGATCATCCCCGCGACCGCGGCTCGGCTGCGGACGATCGGTTTAGCATCGGGACTTTACGATCCGACACATCGTCGCGAATAATTGCGAAGATCGCCTCGCGGAGAAAGTGGAAAGCGGCCGTGACGCGCATCTCGGTTCGCTCGTAAATTTCAGATCGGTGTGCCCGCTAAATACCGCGTGTTTCCTCCGCAAACGGGGAGGAGCAGCAGCTCTCGGGCTCTCGTCGTCGTGTTGTAACGAAGCGACGCGCAAATCACACTCCGCCGAGATTTACGTGTACCGCCGTGCCGCGCGAGAGATCGCCGGTAATCGACGATCAGTGCCGGCCGAATTATTGCGAATCGCCGCACACATCCGCCGAGTACGTTCCCCGTATACTTCTTCTCGAATCGAGACGACCTGCGAACGCAACGGTTGACGCTGCGCGGATTTTATCAGGCGAACGCATGTATGTATCACTTAAAATGATCGCACTCGCGAGGGAATGACCGTGAATTCGCGCGGTCAACGCACTGCAAATCCGCACAGAAAGAAGATTTATTATGTATATAATAAATTTAAATTCATATGAAAAAAAGAAATATTCTGTCTGCGCGTGAAAAATTTGCAACAATCCTTTTATTAAGTTTACACGATGCGTTTTGGACCATGCCAAAGACTCGTGTCACTTTGACGTCAACTTCTGGGCACACGAGATACGGCACGACCTCGATCGTTCGAAGCGACTGCTCGCGAAATCGATCGCGAACCTTCACCGAACGTGCCATAAAGTGCAAATTTCTGCATCGCGACGTAATATAATACGATTACTGTATGAAGTTTCCATGAAGGAAAAGGAGAAACCAGAAAGGGAGGAAAAATAGAAAGGAAAATAGGCGTAGCACGAGGTAAAGTTCATCTTAACGGAGAAAGAAACAGAGAGATAGAGAGAAAGACAGAGACAGACAGAGATAGAGAGAGAGAGAGAGAGAGAGAGAAAGGCGCGAAAAAGCGAGACGCGGCGCGCATTTAACGCAGGCGTTATCTGCACAATAGACCATTCATTACACTTTAGTATCCTCGATCAAAGACGGCGAACTACAGTTATTTCTCGCACTCGAGAAACTTCCGAGAGACCGTTTACTCGCTCGGAGCAAACCTCGCCGCTTCCTCGATTCCGGTATCGAGATGGGCACGTCGATCATAAATTTTACGGTGGATATCAACAGCGCGTACGTGTGCATGCGTGCGTGTGCGCGAGAGAAAGAGGGAAAGAGAAAGAGAGGTAGAGAAAGAACGAGCACGAGGGACAATTAAAAAATACTTTCCATTTATCACGCGCGTTGCATCGACGGGGACCGCGCGCGCGTATCCATCATGGTCGGATCGCGCACAATGGAGCCACAGAGAAGAAGATGAGACTCCTTCGTCTTACGTTTCAGGCGGCTCGTCGATTCTCTTTCCCGACGCGCGAATAAAGAAGCGTCGCCGCCGATGCGTCCGCATCGCGCGCGAGGCAGGACGAAATGCTTCGATGGCAGCCTTGAAGTTCAACGAAAGATGGACAGGGAAAGAGAGAGAGAGAAAAAAAAGAAAGAGAGAGGCAGACAGAAAGAGTGAGACAATGAGGCAAGATTCGTAGTCTCTCGATGCAGTAACATCCGGTTATGTTTCGCGACGCGTTATTGTTCCTCCTTTCTTCTCCTCATCGCCAAAGGGTGGATAAAGACGAGTTACGCGGACGACAGGGAGTTAACATTGATTCGATTTGATCCTCGTTAAACACAAAATTCTCGGGATTTACGTCAGCCCTTCTCTCTCCCTTCACCCCCCTCTCCCCAATCAACGGAATGATTACGACGATGCGCAGGAAATTACGAAAATGGTATATTATCGATTGCCAATGCGAGACGTATCGTTGGTCGTCGTTCATTTGTGTGCGAAAATTGCAGAATGCAAACGCCAGAATATCATTTGTGTAACAATGTTACAAATCATAAATCGTCTAAAATCGCTTTCTGGATCATCAACTATGAAATAAATATTCAATATTTCATTCGCGTTTCAATTATCTGTTATCAAAGTTCACCAAGTATAAATATATTCTCTCTTCCTCTCTTTCTAATTTTCTTACACATAGAAAAATATATACTGCACTCGAGTAAATGTTATTTCAAGCGTTTCGTAAGTTTATATATCTATTACAAGTTCATTATAAGCAAATTTATTCAAAATATATTCTGAATCTGAATAAGTTTAGTATTTCAATCAGGAGTTAAATAAAAAAAAAATTTGGTTTGCTTGCTACACACACACATTGAAAAAAAAAAATTTATTTACAAATTGTAAGGCTTATATATATTTCTATGAGTAAACTTTATGTGTCCTACGAATAAATTTTAAAGTCTTTTTTTGCTAATATAGAGTTGAGTCAACTTTTTCTTCGATAAAGTCTTTTTAATATTCTACACGGAAAGAGAGAATAACTCCGTTAGTTTAACTGAATTTTCCGTTATCTGGCAAACAGATGAACAATTTGGTTGCAGGAACAAAAAGATTCCTGCAGGAGACTTCCACTCAGTCAATTTACTCTGTTACCTCAATCGAGTTTTAATAAATCTTCCAAATGATCAAACGTTTTCAGTCAGGGTAAATATTATTTCTCGTCAGCGAGTTTTCCGTTTAATCCCCATTTACAGTTGCGCAAATTGAAATTCTTTCCGTGTAAATAAAGAGAATAAATTTTTCTTTTGAGTTAAAATAATGAACTTTCTTTAGATTTATGATGATTTATATCTTAAAACTATTATCAAGAAAATATTCCCCATTAAATATTACTATACTCTATGTTACATTAAACATTGATATAAGTATGATATAATTATTGATATAACTATTACTCAAGAGAAGGAAAATAAAATGAATAAACGTTTTTCTTAATAGAGAGAGTAGAATACTTCCTTCTCTGTGTGTGACGTTGAAGAAAATTGAAGAGAAAGGGAGCGTCGGGAATGAATTCATTCTCGAATTTTCCTCTCCATAAAAATTCACTTGAGTGACATTCAATTCTCGCAGGCACTGTCATAATGCTGTTTCGAGACCGATTAAGGACAAGGTCGCCATGGACGCCTAGCCCAGACACATGAGGGTGAGGAAGCAGACGTTCAGGAAATCACGCGTATGATTACTTATCGATTAGCGACCCCGAATGACAACGCACACATATGTCCAGTTAGCGAAGAAAAAACTCGTTAAGATGATTTCCGCCGCGGCGCCGTAAAGTCCGCGTGAGTAAAGAGAATTAATTCTTCTCCTGAGTATATGACAACGAACTTTCCTTAAATTTGTGATGATTTACATCTTAAAACTAAGATCAACATCTTTAAACTAACGGGAATATCAATAATAATTATATTTTAGAAGTATTATCAAGAAAATATTCTCCATTAATTATTACTCCTCTCTTAAAATGAATCTATCCTCTTTTAAAATGAATCTCTTAAAATGAATACTACTCTCTTAAAATGAATCAGACAAACATCACTGAAAACAGTAAATATACACTGACTTGCAGTTATAAGTATAGCACTGAAAGTGCTCGATGCTATACTCATAACTGATATCAGTGACTATTCACTGATTCACTTTAAGAGAGCATACTCTGTACTACAGTATGACATATGACAAACATTAATATAACTGATACTCAAAAGAAGAAAAGTAAATAGGGTAAACGTTTCTCTCAAAGTAGAACACGCACTTTTTATTACGCGTCGGATGTTCAAGCGCGAGAGAAAGAGTCGCGAAATATAGTCGCGTCAGAAGGTGACAAGAGTGCTCGCGAACGCATCTGAAGCGGGTACGAATTTTATCGGCGCTCTGCAGCGTTAAATTGATAAGCCAGCGCGGTACAAGCTTTATCTAAAATCGATATCCCGATAAGCGGCGCGCACTCGACACCGTTGCATCTCGTTTCCTTCGCCAGCGATCGATACGCGCACCGCGATCTCTCGAGATATCCGAGGGGGCTCCGTATCTCACGCCTGTCGATGGGAATAATCACGACGAATAAGCCAGAGCGTGTTTCGCGCCTCCGCACTTGTACCTCTGCATATATTTGATGGAACATCGCGCATAATCAATTTCAAAACGGACTAAACGTGAACGGACTGGATACGTGATCACGAGAAAGCTCGATCAGCGAAGTGCGAACGCGCGGAAGTCGCGAACGCGACGCAATTGCATAAGAAATGCGAAAAGAATTTATTACAATCAGTGTATCACGCAAAATATGTAATGTGAAAATATGAATGTAACTTTTAAACGTAATCTACAATGTGCTCCTTGCTTCCTGTTTTTTTCTCTTCATCTCTTTCTGATTGAAATTTTCAACCTTAAGCCAGAAAACATATACGCAGTACACTGTACAAAATTTGCGTGTTAATTTAACACAAGGTAAATATGTAAACAAACAACACAAATAATATGTCCAAGATTAACACAAGAATGTAATTGGACATCTTGGACGTTATTTTGTTATTTGAACATTTAGAAATGATGTATATGAATTCAAATAAAGAATAGAAATAACACAAAATAACACAAAAACAGTATGTTAAATTAATACACACATGAATATGTTAAAAATTTAACACAAACATTTCTACATGACTCAATTTCCATACAAATATAAAAATGTTTTGCCATGTATTACCATTACATGTGTATGTTCTGTGAGAGTGAAAATCTAAGTGAAAAGTTGTATTAAATCTGTGTGTCGCTGCATCAATATAACAAAAATATTATAAACCGAAATAATAGAACGCTCCTTGATAGAGTTAACTAATAGTGAAATATTAATGGCACGTAAGGAGCTAGCACGGATGTCTTAGTGCTATTAAATACTAATATAACTTTAATATTAATATGATTGTGGGAGGATAAAAATGTCCAGTATGTCAAACCCACGTATCGAAATTTTCTCTTCGCTTACCGTACGCGGAGAATTAACCTTCCATACTTAGACCGATCCTTGAGTCCCAATTTTAAATATATATTTAATTAAAATCCCCATTAAACCGAAGACTCAAATAGATTCCTTTTTTATATATGCGATGGTTAATATAATATTTAAAAATATTATATTAAATACGGCGTTCCCTTAATCGCGAAATATCTCAAGCGAGTCGAGTCGAGAAAACAGCGTTCGGCGTGAGACTTTCGCCTCGACACCTCGTGTTTGATTTAGGAACGCGACGTGAGTGAAAGGGCACGCATGGATCTTGGCCGACGGTTGCAGGGCGCGCGTTTCTCTCCCGGGACTGGCGGTTCGTGTACCGGCTCGAGCTCGCAGGTGAATGGAGTTTGACAGACCCGGGAAGAGTGGGTGGGTGGGTGGTCGGACGCACCCACAGAGCGGCGGGCAGATTCATCGTCGCGCCGGAGAATCGGTCGTATTATTCCTTTCGTTCGCATGCGGCCCATTGTGCTTAGAAAGTGATCCGTGGAACGGTGAAAAGGTGAAAATGGATATGAGTCGCGCACGCTCGGCTAGGCACAAGAAAACTGGCACGAAATTCGAGCCGGCGTGAGGGCATTCGACCGTCACTACTGATCGGCGCAAAAGTGATCGGGAAAGAATCGCGGGAGGCACGAGGCGTTGCCGAGGGAACCAACTCCGAGAGCTGTTTCCCGCTGAATTTCCACGATACACGTCAGGCTCATCAAGAGCGTTTGACATTCTTTTTTGCTTTTCAAATGAACTTCCCGAGTCGAGATTTCGATCCTACTTTCAGCCTTACTATTCCATTCAACACTTATTTTGATATTCTGAAACATACATCAGTACCTACATCAGTCTTTTTTTATTCTATTTAACCTACCCGAATGAAAATTTTGATCCTATTTCTAGCTTCGCTATTCTACTCAACACTTATTTTGATATTCTGAAGTCTATAATACAACTTATTTTGCCGCTAAAGGAAGTAAAAAGGAAAGTTTCAGACCTGATCAGAGTCAAAGTAGAAGTAAATTGTATCATTAGAATTAAATTTACTTTGCTAACTTAGCTCTTACTGCGTTGTACAATTCAAGGTTTAACATAGGGCCAAAATTTTGACTCAAGTTGAAACAGTTTTTTTGTATTTGTTTGAAATGTCTCAAATTCGCCCACTTTTATCGTTAAGTAACAGCTATTTCCAATAAAAAAATATTTCGTTGATAGAAAAAATATTTCCTGATAAAAAATATCGTGTATACTCGTCGCAAATTGAAGAAAAGTCCGTGTACTCGGAAAAAAAATTTATTCTTTTCACAAGAAAACGCGGCGAACGCGTGCATGGCTTTCGACACTTTTATCGTATCGAATTGCGAAAGAATTCGCAGCGCGTCACGAACGTGACACGTCCGTAAAATTGGCGACTTCTGACACGAGGAGAACCTCTCAGTTCCCGACCGCTATAACTCAATCCACGAGTTTTGCTGCGGAGCCAAAATTACGCGCATACACGTGCAACAAATTTCACCAATTACCACCGCGCCGTGAATTAACGAACGTCCTTGGCTCTCTCGACGAGTGCAATGGACCGCGTCGCGCTGTAGCTCGGCGGTTGCATCGCGTGTTGCACGTTATTAAGTGCAACTCCGAGGTGTTAGCCTCGACGGTGGGTATGTACGCGAGAGATAAGTGCTCGTCCCCGCGCGCGCGCGCGTATCTATGTATATGCGCACACGATATGTCCGATGTTAGAGTGAAATCCTACTCCGGTATCATCGCCGTTTCGGATCATACACGGCGGATTGATTCGCAACGCACCGGCGTCGGGCCGCGCGGCGGCAAAAGAAGAGCACCAAGAGCGGATCGACGTGATTTAAATCGGATTACGGGCACGTCGACGGGTCCGCGGACGTATCGACTTGCGACTGGAATATCGATAATTTGTTGCCATCAGCGCGCGTCGCGATGTAAACGCCGCTGGATAAACGTCGATAACGGTTCGAGTGCGGCTTAAGTCTATGAAGCTGGCACGATGTTTTATAAATTTTAAGAAAACAACGACGGTTCTATTAACACTTTTCATAGTTCTAGTGTTCTAGATAGAAAACAAAAAGGGTTGGTAAATTTCGCTGGAAACATTGGCAATCTTTTGATAGCACATTTCAGTCCTTAAAATATAAATAGCACGTATGAAGTGAAAAGCATAGTCAATTATTGCAGAATGCCGATGCATTCCTTGATTACAAAATTCCATGACAATCTTTCCATGAGATTGAAAATGACCATGCAATTCTCTCTGCATAAGATCAATATCAAAGATAAAGAAATATAGTTCGAGACGCGCGCGCGCGCGCGCGCGTGTCTTTGACCTCGTCTCATTGGTTCTCCATTGGTCATTCAGCAAATGCAATTAACTTCACTTTACACTATCGATCATATAATATCGATCACCGTGGTGACCGTCTCGCGGCATTCAACGTGTTAATTTATGCAAATTGTTTCTACGCATGCTGGCCGGACACTTTCCGCGCCATCTTCGCGGGCACACTATCACCACCACCATCACGTCCCTGCCCGCGTTCTCCGGCCGACTTCGTTTTTAGATCAGTCTGTATGACAAAATGAACTTGTTGCAGGTACCCTCTGGCGTTCTGCACGGACGATCGAGCGCGACAAATTGCGTTTCAAGGTGAGCGGAAAGTCAATGGGCGGTCGCGAGGTACGATCGTTAATTTATCAGCGCGGATAGGAAACGGTCGTGGTGTATACGGGCCGCTCTCTGCGGCCGGCGTCTGGTCTTTTGCACGGCGTAGACACTAGATTTTGCACTTCTTCGTCGGTCGCCGGGCGAACGATAGACTCGCCGACCGCGTTTCGGTCAGTGAACAGCTTTATGTCGTTCGCGCCGCGGTCGATACCTTTCTTTTTTCTTTCCACAAGTCAGCATTATACGTTCCCAGCGAGCGGTTCGAGTCGCCCGAGCACGGGCTTGACCGCTCCGGCTCCCCCTGATTGCCTCCCCCGTCCTCTCCGCCTCTCTCTCTTTCTCTTTCATTCTTCCTCCATTTATCGTATTGTACAAGTGACTACTGCAACAATTCGCCGGTGAGACAAGCGTGCCCGTTACAGCAAACGCCCGTGAAATTAAAAGAAATTTTTGCTGCCGAGCAGGCTTTACTTTCGTCTGAATTGTCTTTTAAAACGATGACCCCGGAAAGCTTTACAGGCTACCACCCGAAGACGAGTAACGAAGGGACGAGTTACAATGTGGCCGCGCTTAGGGTCAGTAAATCGACACGAGTTACTGTAACTAATCAAGCTCTCTTGCTAGCTATCAAGCTATTTCTTGAAGTGAAACTTCGCTCGAAAAGTCGGGCGACAGCTGGGTCACTCGAATTCGAGTTATTTTTCATTCCTACCGAGAAAGAAAATGATTTACCTGACTAGAATTATAATTAACCTTGGCCCCAGGCATTTACTATCTAAATTTCTTGCAGCGGAATCTCACTCAAAACGAATAAAAAGTGACTAAAAAATTTACAGGGTACTATGTTTCATAGCAACATAGACCTTACTAACATTCTGTCTTACTATACACTACCAAAAACATAGTAGAATTAAAAAGATTTGAAATAAAATGATTTGATGTAAAAGAAATAAAAGAACTATAATATATTCCCCGTGTATAATATTTTTAATTTTTCTATATGCATTGTACTTTATATATACTGTTATTCGAGTGTTATTCGAGAGTTGTCGCAATTTTTAACCATGTTACTCGAGACTCCATGCAATTGAAGTACCGTATTCGAGGGAGACGCCTGTATCTTGTAGTACCCACGAGAGAAAGAGAAAAAAAAATAGGAGAAGAAAAAGAGATACAAAGGTCGTCCCATCTAGAGTTCGTTTTCTCGATCAAAGCTTGCGTAACCGTAACTTTCTCGTTCTAAACGGTGCACCGAACGAGATAAGCTTACGAGACCCGAGCCGTCCAATTCGGTGATCGATGGACAAAAGGAATTCGAGCTCAGTCAAGTTGAACGCAACGGACAGAAAAAAAAGAAGAAGACGGCGAAGAAAGATCCAAGGATACCGTAGATATCTCGAATTAATTTAACGGTATGTACCAGCAGTCGCAAGTTTGGATCGGCTTGTCTACTTAGGACGCATACCAGAGATATTTCTACTCTTCATCTCGTCCGCATTAAACAATTTCACCTGTGGTTCAACCTGTTATCGACTCTACTTTCTCAGACACGGGGTTCGCGAAGAGAATCGATCAGATGGGAAAAACACCGTGTAATGATGATGGAAGAAAGGGTAATGATTGACTTTAAGATATTACATCGACGCTATATCGACGTGTTATTACGTTCATGTCATAAAATCCTTCTGTCAACACGTTGCGGACGAATCACGAGAATTCTTTCATAAGAATCGTGTTGTATCATAACAGTATCAGATTGGTGCAGACATTTTTTTCTCTATTAAATTCTCGTAGGAAGTTCGGCCATTAAAAAGAAAACAAAAAGTCCTCAATTTAATACCTAGTCACTGAGCGCACGGGAAAAACAATTCCGTTAGTGTAATCGAATTGCCCGCTGCCTGGTGAGAATAAGGACCATGAGTCGTATTCTCGACGTGTATTCGAACGCTAAGTACGCCTTTCTGATTCTCAAAACTGAGACAACTTTGCACGGGACGCTCGTATAAGAACCTGGAATAAAAAGGACGTACTTGGCGTTCGAATACGCATCAGGAATACGGCCCCGGAAGAAAAACTTGGTTGTAGGATCGGGAAGATCCCTAGTGGGAGATTTCTACTCAGTCAATTGTTCTCAATTATCGCAACCAAGTTTTAATACAGCTGAATTTTTCAAGCAAATGTTTTCGGTTTGTGGAAACAGAAATATCACTTTAGATCACCAAATTTTCATCTGGTCTTCGTCTAGTTGCGCGACCTGAGATTGTTTTCCATGTACAGCTACACTGAAAGAAAAATTATATTAAAATCAACAAATATTTCTTTGATGGATGCCATTAACTTATTTACTTAAATCTACATCTAAATCTCTTTATTTAAACCAAATATTTTATTTGGTTTTTATTTGGCTTTATTTAAACCAATTTATTTAAATCAGGTAAAAAATATTTGATTTAAATAAAAAGAATGTAGATTTGTTACCCATAATGGCATCCATCAAAGAAATATTTGTTAATTTTAATATAATTTTTCTCTCAGTGTAGTAATAAAATAACTAGTCGCCCTGATGTGTGTTGGAACTTCGTGTTTTCCAACTTCGGGATTTTCAACGCGTGTTTGCGGGGAAGTCTTCTTCGATCGCTCCATCTCGACAATGCGGCCCTGAGAACTTGGGGTTCGCGCGGCCGAGTAGTCTTGTCTTAGACGAGATGGAGCCGATAGAAGAACGAAACAAAAGTCCGCTTTAAATCTCAGTCGCCGCATCTGCGCTCTCGAAAGAGAAACGCCGAGAGATGAAGAAAATGATCGGCCCGCGCTCAGCCACAGGGCAAAATCGCCGTTGTGATTAATGGGGACAATTTTTCTCACAAATCGCCCGTTTACATCGTAAACTTTCTAACCGCGAAAGTCGCACCTCTCCTCGTTCTCCTCCCTTTATCGTGTCGACGAGGATAATTAAAATCCCGACAACATGCCGTTGCATTCGGAGCGGACCGTGACTCGCGTCAAACACGTGTGTATCCACGCGAATTTCTAGCCACGCGATGGCGCGTATCCGTAAAAACTCGCGTGAGCTTCTTTACGTACGGCGGTACACACATACACCCGGCTTCAGCCCCGAGAAGTCTCGCGAATTCCTCGCGAATCGCCGCGGTGCGCCGCGATTGCGACAGTTGCGCGCAATAATGCGGTTTTCCGCTCTCATCCGCGGCGTCATCATCATCGAAGAGACGCGCGTTATTCCGACCGCAACCGATCGTCCTGAACGTTCTCATCGACAACGTAATCATGCGGGCACACGTCTACTAAACGCACGAGCCACGGTTGGCGTTTAGTAGTCCGTAGCTTATTATCCTCTTCAAGACATTTCATCAAAAAAGTTATACAATTTTTATATATAAAATATTATATACATAAAATTGTTTATTATACATATGTTTCAAATAAGAAAATATATATTTTCTTAAAACCTTAAGCTCTTGATTTATAATGTTTTTTGCTTCTCGTTGTTCTGTCTTTTTCTGACTTAAGACTTAAGCTTGATCTATAATATGTTATTTGCTTCCTGTTACTTTTTCTTTATCTCTTTCTGACTCAAGCTTTAAACTTTAAACTAAAAAAAGGTAGAGAACAAGAAACAGGAAGCAAAGAGCACATTGCAGGTCAGGTTTTAAGCCTAAACTATAATGTGCTCTTTGCTTCCTGTTTCTTGTTGTCTGTCTTTTTTTAGTTTAAAGCCTGATCTACAATATGTTCTTTACGTTCTGTTTCTTGTCTTCTGTCTTTTTCTGGCTTAAAGCTTAAGATTTGAGTCAGAAAGAAATAAAGAGAAAGAAGCAGAAAGTAAATAACACATTATAAATCAAGTTTAAAGCTTGATCTACAATATGCTCTTTGCGTTCTGTTTCTTGTCTTCTGTCTTTTTCTGACTTAAAGCTTAAGATTTGAGTCAGAAAGAAATAAAGAGAAAGAAGCAGAAAGCAAATAACACATTATAGATCAAGTTTAAAGCTTGATCTACAATATGCTCTTTGCGTTCTGTTTCTTGTCTTCTGTCTTTTTCTGACTTAAAGCTTAAGATTTGAGTCAGAAAGAAATAAAGAGAAAGAAGCAGAAAGCAAATAACACATTATAGATCAAGTTTAAAGCTTAATCTACAAAGTGTTATTTGCTTGTTTTTTTCTTTATCTCTTTCTGACTCACATCTTAAACTTTAATCTAAAAAAAGACAGAAAACAAGAAACAGAAAGTAAAGAGCACATTGTAGATTAGGCTTTAAGCTTAAGATGTAAGTCAGACAGAGATAAAGGAAAAGAAACAGGAAGCAAATAATACATTATAGATCAAGTTTTAAGATTTAATTCAGAAAGTGATGAAGAGAAAGAAACAGGAAGCAGAAAATACATATTGTAGATCAAGCTTTTCTGACCCAAACCTTAAGTTTTAAGCTAGGAAAAGATAAAGAATAAGAAACAGGAAGCAAAGAACATATTGTAGATTAAGTTTTAGCTTTCTATGATTTTTATGAAGCAATTGTTTATTTGATTTAAATAGTGGAATTTAGACTGAAACAAATATGTTATTAGTACCTACCGAATATTTTTTATTTTTTAGATATTTTTTCTCCCACGGATGTGTAAGATCCATTTTGCTAAGAAATATAATAAAGCTTGACAAAAATATAGCAATGTCGTTAGAACATAGTAAACTTTTAAATAGCACACTTCAGTTTCTTAAATTTTAACTAGCGCATGTGAAATAAAAGGGTAATCAATTACTGCACAGAGAACGTCAATTTGTTCCTCGACTACAAAATCCCATAGTAATTTTTGCTATAAAATTCTCTCTGTGTACACTTGTTGACGCTTCGTCGGAAACGTCGTGTAAATACGTAAATACTTGTTGAGTGAAGATCAAAAGGACTTGTTTAGCGTATGCTATGCATCCAGAATACATTCCCAGAGGCCGTACTCCGGATAGCGTAGCGAATACTGAATATCCTTTGGCGATTCTTAAGTCTAAAAACAACGTTACACGCGACGCTCGTGCGAGGAGAAACGGAGCTTGGACTCAAACGGGCGATGTTTCGCGCCAAATGTTATCTAAGGAGAAGGCCCCAAACGTATGTAAATACGTCCCGACGTACGATGAGCGACACGGGGTGTCTGGGGACCACCGGATGTCCTCTCAAGCGCAACGGATCTCATCGCGCTAAATAAAGTGCCGCGATGTCGAAGGACAGAATAAACGAAGCGCGACGCTAAATGGACTTTTTCGCTTCTTTCCTCGGTTTCTTTTTATTTTTTCCGGTCTTTCGAATATGCCACCGCCTCCGTAAAGATTGATAACGTCGGCCGACGTTATCGCGAGGAAAACTGTCGCTCGCTTTAATTCGCCCGACGCGCGACATGTTACGTTCTAAGTGTCGCGGCGTTTCCGGCATAAAACCGCGGGAAGTTTCTCTCGTGGCGGCCTTGTATGTAACGGATTACATAGTCGGGGACGCGGCGGTGCTTCCGGAAGCGTGAGAGCGGCAATCGATTTCCAAGCGATTACTGGAGCAAGGTTGCGTACTCTCGATCGATTGGATCGGCTATCAACTCGGCTGTCGCGAGGGACTTTTAACGAATGCAACCTTGCGAGAGGAACAGAGCGAGTGGCGCGAGGAACATAGCTAATTTCATGCATATTCACCCATCAGATTTCGCATTTCGAGAACTCGCAAGGGAATGGACAAGTCGCTGGTCGACTTGCATTGCATTGAGAAGAAAAGGGGTTAATCTAACTAAAAAATTATAGTTATTTTTAGCCCCAACCATATTTTGTAACAAAGTAGAGATGATATATAATATTATTATTATTGCTAACATTATAATAGAATTTAACAAAAAGTAGTTTTCTTCATCATATATACATAAGTTTGTGCGAATTTTTGAACAAAATTGAAATTTTATGGTTTTAAAGACAATTTTCATCAATAATTTAATCAGTAAAGTAATTTTTCACATTTTTTAAAGGTAAGTTTATATCGTCAAAGAAGTTCCAAGTTAGGGAATTAACGAACGAAATAGATGATAATTGGAAGGAGCAATGTTGCGTTGATGAGGCAAAACATCTTAACCAAACTTTAATAATTTTTATGGAAGTAAAACAGCATAATACACGGATGCAGAGATGACTGACTATGTAACTATCCTCCCAATATCAATATGCGGATATCAACTAGACAAAAATCCGCACAAAAATCTTAGGAAAATATATGCTATCATGAAACCTATACACCTCATCCTTCCTCTTGACTTCATCTCCTTGAAATTTATAATAATCATTACTCTCTATATGACTATAGTTACAAATATCAAATATTTTTTCTCAGTGTGGTATCAGCGTGTGGCCGCGACTAGATAACAAAGTGCGACCTTAATGAACCCTTTCGTTTCGCTCGAGCTCGAATTTTTGCCCGTTTCATCGTTCCCAGAACGACTCTGCAGATATCTGCCATTATAACGTGTTTACGTTTCATGATTTAAGTCAGTCGCTTTAGATACGACGCCATAAAACCGCGGAGCGGTCCCGATAACGACTCGACTAATAATCCTGCTATGAGAGAACTTCCCGAGGGTTCCCGAGGAAGATAGGGAGAGAGGAAAAGAGAAAGAACGAGAGAGAAAGGAAGGCAGTCGCGAATTTGTATCCTTGGAGTCAAATACACTTCCGACCATTAGGGCGAACGTTTATCGGGAGATATTACTGGAATTATCGAGCGCTCGCTTCAGGTACGACGATATCGCAAACGGTAAGAGTCGCGGAATCCCCCGGTGCAATTAGCCGTACTCGCTAACCCGTCTAATTAAGATGACCGGCGAGATAAGGTCACCGTTCGATTTCTTCGACCTCGGCGCAAGGGCAAAAGTTCATCATCCGTCATCGTTTATATTTCATTTGTTCGCATTGTTTTTACGAGTCTTGGTCAATCAATGAGTCGGCTCGATATTAATAATTGTCATCTGAAATTTGTCTCATGTGAGGTTCTCGAATTCCTATTTATATTTCCCCCTTTATATATCAGAGTCAAATCGAAGTTTTTCAATTGAATTATAATTTACGTGACATTCATGTCTGTAGTCGAGATTCAACTAAAAAGCTCTCATCTAACTTGGAGTTTAAATTTGAGTGTCTCACATCGCGAGTATCTTCAGAGCAATTTGAGTATCTCTCAGTGATCCGAATTTGAAGAAAATTTCACTTATAAAAAACATCTGTTAATCGTGCGACGTATTCTCTCTTTTTCATGTAGAATTTCGTGGTGTACAGAGAGAATGATTTGGTTGAATCAAATAAACACTTCTTTGAAATAGTCCAAACGAATTTTTTGATTGATTGAACAAAATTTTGTTCAACGAAAATATTTATTTGCGGCTTAATTCCAAAGAAATATTCTTGTTGTGTCAATTAAATAATTTGTTTGGACTATTCCAAACTTAAAGAAACTTTATTTGATTAAATAAATCGTCCTCTCTGTGTGGATATTAATTCACGCGTGATGTTCGTTGTATCGTCATCGACAACGTTCGAATTGAAAGAGAACATTGAAACGTATCTAGACACGTACACATGCGTGTTTGGTATTCGTGAGAAGATTAATTTCCCGGAGTTAAGATTTATGAAAA
Source organism: Odontomachus brunneus (assembly GCF_010583005.1). NCBI lineage: Eukaryota > Metazoa > Arthropoda > Insecta > Hymenoptera > Formicidae > Odontomachus > Odontomachus brunneus. The sequence continues at coordinate 432,204 of NW_022639560.1, read as the reverse complement.
AGAGTCAGGTAGGAAAAAGATGCATCGTTGAATGCGGGCGAAATTCGTATTTCCCACACCGTCTCTCTCGCGATTGCGTGCTGCGGAAATACGCGCGATGAGATTTCCTCCCGTCCAGACTTTCTTGCTGGATAAACATTGTTACGACTCTACGCAGCCGTACATACAGGCGAGCCAAACGAGCGCGGGCAATGAAGGTATAAAAAAAAAAAAAAAAACGAGCGGATCATCGCGCGCGAGATTCGAGGGAAGAAGTGTGTCGGCGATTTTCTCGCAAGAAGAGACGAAGAAACGAGCAATGAGGTATAACCGCGTTTCGCGTTTCTTCGTGGCTTCGGGAAACTATAAATTCCTGGGAGATTGCCGCGGGTACGGTTGTTAAGCCCGGCGCGATGCAGTAAGATGGCAGAAATGTCTACCGAATAATTGGCGACGCGGGAAATTTCAATTTGCACCGAGAGATCGATCGTAACGTTAACAACGCACGATACCATCTACCACGGACTGTCAATCGGTGATCACTAATTAAACCTTGCGAAATCACTTCGTCAAGAGAGTGTAGTTGTTTTTTTTAAAAACACAAGGAGAGAGAGAGAGAGAGAGCTCAATTTTAGAAGACAATCGCTCGATGCGAGATCTTCGTATTACCGATAGAGATACACAACGCGCGTTGCGCGATACCTTATTACTAACAATTTGATAGTTTATCACCATACATCGCGCCTTACCCTGCTGAAATGATATGCGTGCGTCGAGGCATTAAATGCGCGCGCACACGTTTCTAGTTAGCGGTTCACCTTCCTACGCGCCGTCAAATCAAGATACAATGCGATTTATGCATGCGATTCTCGTTGTATCGCGCGTCTCGAGTATCGCGCGCCTGTTCCGAGTATCGTTCGCCGTGCATTATCGATTCGCACCGCGGAAGGAGAACGATTTCCGCGATCGACCCTTCCCAAAGCCCGCAGTAGCGTACGTTACGCCGGTGATTGCCGGCGGGAGTGAGAACGCGTGTCGCTCGCTCACAATGACAACCGCTTCGACGCATCGGTCTTGTCTTGACCGAAATCACGGCGATTCAATGTCAGAAATTTTGAGACGTTCGCACGGAGGAACTCACAATCGGGCCCGGCGCAACGGTATTCGTCGGTGTCTTAATGTCCTCGAACGTAAAGGATTCCGCGACCGCCAGGGTTAGCTTTACAGTTAAGTTAATTTATCGCGCGCGAACTTGGCGAAACGCGCGGCGGGAATGTCGCGCGGAAATGGGTTTTCGGAACGTAGTAAGTGTGTAGAAAGCGTCCGCGCGCGAGCGGCGCTTCGTTTTCTTCGTTTCTTCCTTCGTGAAAAGGACTACTCGCTTTTGCGAGACGTGCGACGATGACGTCCGCCGGCCGCGGCGGTGACATCGCGTGGCGCGGGCGATCTCCCTCGCGACACGCGATAATGCCTCGAGAAATGCATGCACGCACGTTGCATGCGTGTTGCGTCGAATTTGCCGGGCAATTTCTGCCGACGTTGAGTCGCTAAATTCTTGCGATTGAAACTTCAGAGTCTCCTGGAGCTCGAGGATTCAGCACCGCGACGAACCGACACACACTCTTCTCTCTCTGTCCTTCTATATCTCTTTCTGTCTGTCTCTCTCTCTCTCTCTCTCTCTCTCTCTCTCTCTCTCTCTCTCTCTCTCTCTCTCTCTCTTTCTCTCTGTCTCTTCACTCATCCAAAATAATAGAATCTTATCCTTAATAGAATCATTTTATAAACTGTGAGAGAAAATCTAAAAAATATACTTATTCTGTGTGTGTAGGTACTCTAATAATATTTACTTTTAAATTAAAATTAATTTGAAATCTCTAAATTCTCTTATTTAACATCCAAAATGTATAATCTCAGATTTCCAATCCTTTCTAAAACCAAAGAGATTTTTGGATGTTAAATTATCACTTATCTAAGCATTGAGAAAATAATAAATTAAATGAATAATTTTGTATTGATTATCTCATAAAGAGAATCCTATTGCAATTGATTTTCTCGTTATGAAAAAACGAATTAAACTATAGTTTCGATCAGAACCGATTGAAACAGTTATGAAATCGTTAATGACAAACAACAAAGAAGAAGTAAAGATATTTCCTCGGTTGAGAGATTTACGAATCGCTGGGCGAGATTGACGATGTGCAGAAATCATCATGCGAGTGATTTGCGTGCAACATATGGAAAGGGGGGCGCCGCCGCAGTTGTTCTGTCTCATTCCGCTCGATTAAACGCGAAGAAGTTTGCTCGGGTTACCGATGAAACGCACCCGGCCAGCTCGGTAGGCTCGCTAGCAATTACAACGTTTCCCGTCATTACGACGCAGGTAAGCGAGACCGATTTTCATGCGACTTCCGCCGCGATCGGACGTGTACGAGCCTGCGGGGCGAGACTCCTCGCTCTTTCGATCGGAAGACGGGAAACCCGCGTTTCTACATGTCATATAATTGTCACACTACATTATCGCATCCTCGGTATGATCCTTCGACGATTGTGCGTCGCGAGCTGCGACAATTTAATGAGGGCAGAGTTTGCAAACGTACACGCAGAGAATTTTATATTAAAACTCATTATAGAGCCTTGTAACTGAGGAGTATCGACAGTAATCGATTTCACAGTAATTGACTATCCTTTCATTTATGTGCTATTCGAATTCTTTTCAATTTTATTATCCCAAATAGACTTTCATGATTATCGCGACATGAACGACGGAAAACACACACTTCAGAATTCTTTTAATTATATTTATGAAAAGTAAATATGTAATGTGTATTAAAAATATACTGTGTATTAAAAATATACAGTGTATTAAATTAATTATTAAATTTACATCGTGTGCAATAATGCAAATTTTTTGTTGCATTAATGCGGTAACAAATTTACTAAAAATTACATTTAAATTTTTATATTACATTTATCGTAGCATATTTTAAGGACTGTGTTATTAAGAAGTTTACCATGCAAGTTTCCATTAAGAAATTTGCTAGGGTTTTCTTAACCTCTGAGATCGCTAGGGTGCGAAAAGAATTTTCAATTTGCCATTTCATATTTCGCAGTGCAGCAAATTGTCAGACTTAAAAGATGCCATAACAACATTTCCCACGCATTAATCAATAGTCCAGCATACTAGACGTATAGTTTTACACACTTTCAGTATAAGGGGAGTTAGGTTATAGACTTGGAAAGAAATGTTGACTGAACGACACCGGGACTGTGAGGAAGATACTTGTGTGAACTTGGCACACCATATTTAAAAATGTGACATTTTTTTTAGAGTTCTGATACTCTCTTGAAAAGTTCTAGAGCTCTATGCAACAATTTTAAATAGTTCCGGTCATTAAATACAAAAAAATAGACTTTTAAAACAAGGTGCGCTAAGTTCACGCAGCGCACCTAATCAGTAAAATCAACTATTTCTTTAGAGTTCCGTTTTGTTTTACAATAGTTCTAGAGTTCTATATCATATATAACAATAGTCCTACTAATTAAAAGCGAAAAGTCGATTTGCAAAGACCTAATTCACAAAATGTGAAATACCGACATGTATCCGAAATGTGAAATACAACAAAATAAGAGAGATTAATACTATTTCGCGAGTTCTGCATATTTGAAAATATTTTCAACATTCACTTGTAATCAGGGAATGAAAATATAAAGAGTTTTATGCGATAGCAGAAATAATTTCTTCATAAAAAATTATAAAGTGTTCGAGGTCGCGTAACTTTAGCAGCAGGAGGGGTGCGCCAGCCGCACTTTGAGAGTTCCATTGGTTTAAAAATATTTT
>NW_022639560.1:423439-428252 GCF_010583005.1 Odontomachus brunneus | reverse complement strand
AGTTCTGATGGTTTGAAAATATTTTTGACATTCAATTATGATCAAGGAATGAACATCCGAAAAGTTCTGTGCCATAGCTGTAATAATTTATTAATAAAAAATTATACAGTGACCCAAGCCGCGTAACTGTAACAACAGGTGGGGTGTGCCAGCGGCACTTTGACAGTTCTGTCGGTTTAAAAATATTTTCAACGTTCACTTGTGATGAAGGAATGAATAGTCAAAGAGCTCTTTGCGATTGCGGTAAAAACAATTTATTAAAAAAAAATTATTATACTGTACACAAAGTCGTAACAGTGGTTGTAAGGTACGCTACCCACACTTTGAGAGTTCTGTTTGTTTAAAAATATTTTAAACCAATGGAACTCTCAAACTGCGGCTAGCGCACCCCAGCTGCTGGTACATTTACGCGACCTCGGACACTATATAATTTTTTATAAATAATTTATTACCGCAATCGCGCAGAACTCTTTATATTTTCATTCCCTGATTACAAGTGAACGTTGAAAATATTTTTAAACCGACAGAACTCTCAAAGCGCAGGTAGCGCACCCCACCTGCTCGTAAATGTACGCGACCTCGAATACTATATGATTTTTTATAAATAAATTATTACTGCTGTCGCGCAGAACTCTTTGGACATTCGTTTTCTGATCATAAGTGAACGTTAAAAATATTTTTAAACCAATGGAACTCTCAAACTGCGGCTAGCGCACCCCAGCTGCTGGTACATTTACGCGACTTCGGACACTATATAATTTTTTATAAATAATTTATTACCGCAATCGCGCTGAACTCTTTATATTTTCATTCCCTGATTACAAGTAAACGTTGAAAATATTTTTAAACCGACAGAACTCTCAAAGCGCAGGTAGCGCACCCCACCTGCTCGTAAATGTACGCGACCTCGAATACTATATGATTTTTTATAAATAAATTATTACTGCTGTCGCGCAGAACTCTTTGGACATTCGTTTTTTGATCATAAGTGAATGTTAAAAATATTTTTAAACCAATGGAACTCTCAAAGTGCGGCTGGCGCACCCCTCCTGCTGCTAAAGTTACGCGACCTCGAACACTTTATAATTTTTTATGAAGAAATTATTTCTGCTATCGCATAAAACTCTTTATATTTTCATTCCCTGATTACAAGTGAATATTGAAAATATTTTCAAATATGCAGAACTCGCGAAATAGTTAATCTCTCTTATTATGTTGTCGGTATTTCACATTTTGTAAATTAGGTCTTCGCAAATCGACTTTTCGCTTTTAATTAGTAGAACTATTGTTATATATGATATAGAACTCTAGAACTAATGTAAAACAAACCGGAACTCTAAAGAAATAGTTGATTTTACTGATTAGGTGTGCTGCGTGAACTTAGCGCACCTTTTTTTAAAAGTCTATTTTTTTATATTTAATGACCGGAACTATTTAAAATTGTTGCATAGAACTCTAGAACTTTTCAAGAAAGTATCAGAACTCTAAAAAAAATGTCACATTTTTAAATATGGTGTGCCAAGTTCACACAAGTGAGGAAGATAGAATCCCGTAAGAACGGCATGGCGGATCTACTCCGACATGATCGCGCGAGACCAGCGATTCTCCGCGGTTTTGTTTATCGACGTAATATCGCGATCGTCCCGATACGACAGCCCATTCATCGCGTTTTCATGTGCGCCGACATTAGGATGATTGCGCGTACTCTCGCACTCTTGTGGCGATATATCGGGTTTCTTATGGGCCAGCAAAGTACCTGGCTAGATTCCCCACCCCCCCTTTCGGAGAGGAGAGAGACTTCTTGCCACCGCACCGATTTACTTCACTTTCCGGCACGAGGTCCTCGGGCTCAGCACAGATCCGTGATTTTAACAATATCTTGGGTGTGATTCATCAAACGAAATTATACCAACACAATCGATATAAAATGTCCCGGATGTTCGCCAATTTGCCTTCATGAATAATAATTTTTCTGCTGTTCAATTTTCTTTTTTTTTTCAAATGCACGATATATGCAAGCGCACACGGAGAGAATCTTGTAACAATAATCACTGTTGAATTTTTCAACCGAGGAATAGATCGACATTCTGCTGGAGCCTTATTCTCGAAAAATATCGCATACGATATTCTATGAAAAGCTACAGTTCATGTTACATATATTATAACTTTTTATCGAAATATCGTATACGATATTTTTCAACAATACGGTTCCAGTAATTGACTATCCTGTCATTTCATGTCTCACTTATATTTTTTAAACTGAAATGTACCATTCAAACAGCGACTGTCTCTGTTATTGGTGCAGTCTGCAAGTGCAGACATTGTTGTTGCATTCAAATCACGTAGAAGTCGTTAATTCCATCGTCAAAAAGTAGATTTAGCACAGCGTATAATGAAGTTATAGCGTACACAGATCTGGCAGTGAAATCTTACTTTCACTTCCACTAGTTAATATCAAGGACACAAGATGAAGTAATGAAGTGGGAGTATCTCCACTGAAAATCAGTGAATATTCACTGATTCATTGATTATCGATGAGATATTTCTTTTAGGAGATACTTCTGGTCCACAATAAGTGTCATAAGTCATAAAAAAATTGGCCAGTCGATTATCACAAGAAAAACCGGCTATAATTGGCGAATTCTTACGACTTACAGCATCTATCGTAGACCAGGCATTACTGATTTAATCGGGAACATTTTTACTGATTCACTTTAAGAGAACATACACGTGTATACTTGAAAGCCGCACGCGGGATATATCCCGCGAAATAAATTCGCGCGCACTCGACGATACCTCGTTAAATTCGCGGTTAGTCTGCGCCAACATTTGCAACGTGCTCCAGCGTGTAACAGCGAAGATTACGTTTCGTTATTTATGGGTATTAGAATGCGCGCGCCGGCGCGCGCGTTTCGATCGCAAACCGCGGCGGGGAAAGTCGCAAGAAGATGGACGTGATTCCGCCGCGTCTGACCTGCCTTCGGGTACATACCTCCGTCGGGAAATAAGACGCCGCCGAACATAAAGGTAGTTTACGCCGATCGAGTTAGAGAACGATCGATAATCACGTCTCTCTCTCTTTCTCTCTCTCTCTCTCTCTCTCTCCCTCCCCCTCGAGATCAAGAGCGGCGCGCGGAGGGTTCGGCAAAAAGTCGCGGTAACGCTTGATTGACTCGCGAGTCCGCCTGACGGAAGAGAACAATATGAGCGACTTGGATCGGGCAAAAAATTTTTCAGGAAGCGGCCGAAGAAGCGGTACGCTTCTCGGATTGCCGGAAGCAACGGGGAATCATCCGTGGAGAAGTGCGCATCCCGCGCGACGAAAAAAAGTGACCGGATCAAAAATTAAATCAAGCCTGGCTTGAAATTTTCGAATAATGGAGCCGGCATAAAGAGGAAAAAGAGCGGCTTCGAGAGTAATCGCTGCGCGCAAATGACGACGGAAATTATGGCCGGTATTCATTGTCAATCTTGTATTTAACCCTCCGATGTGCGCATCTATTTCGTAATGCAACTGGTCGCCAATGTATCTCGGAGATACCAGTCAATTTTTCGCGTAAATATAATCATAAAATATTCATGTTTACAATATTTAATGTATACATATTTTTACGTATGTGTATATTAACATTATTGTTATTATATTATTACATACGGGATTTTCCATCATTACGAAGAAGAAAAAATCCAATTATGAAGGACAAATTAAAATTAAAAGAATATTACACAAAAGTGTAAATAAAAAAATAAAAAGTATACATAATAAGAATATAGTACAGTGAAGATAATACATTTCGAATTTAGAGCTAGATGAGTGTTACTACTAATAAAATAAATTATTCGCTTCTTTGGCAATGACAAAACACTAATCATTGTCAAATATTGTAGAATTCCGTTGTAAATATCGGGAAAATATTGGAATCTCGCAGAATGAAATTGATACTGTCAGATATTGTTCCAAACATTGTTCAAAAGGACAAATCCGTAAGTTGAATTATAAGTCCAAAAAATGAAAAAAATGTTTTTGACCTGGCACCCCATTTTTTGAAAATAAAGCATTCCGATACCGATATAGATTGTTCTAGTTGTTCCAAACATTGTTCCAAAAGCACAAATCAATAAGTTTAATTATAAGCCCGAAAAATTAAAAAAAAGTTTTTTGACAGTCTATCGGACCAAGAGTAAACTTATACTATCTTTCTTGTTCCAACCGAGATCTTTTTGTTCTGAGTTGTTCTAGGCTTAAGAATTATAGTTCTAGAGTATGAGACTCATAAGATCATTCGTTCTCCGAAAATTCGTAAAAAAATCGATTTGACAGTACTCGACGTCAAGAGTAAACACATGCTTCCTTTCTTGTTCCAACCGAGATCTTTTTGTTCTGAGTTGTGCTAGGCTTAAGAATTATAGTTTTAGAGTATGAGACTCGTAGCGTCATCCGTTCTCCGAAAATTCGAAAAAAAATCGATTTGACAGCACCCGACGTCAAGAGAAAACACATGCTTCCTTTCTTGTTCCAACTGAGATCTTTTTGTTCTGAGTTATACTAGGCTTAAACGACGAAGCAATTTCACTTTATTTTGTCATGACATTTTGTAATTATTTCCGCCAATTTTCCTATAATAAAGATTAATTTTTGTAAGAAATCATCTTTTTCTTGAATTTTTGTCACCTCAGAAATATATTTCAATCATCCTTATTTTCAATCATCCAAATAATTATACTTTTTTAAATCAGTAGATTTTAAATCATAGAACTTTTTTTTTTAAGAAAATAGTTTCATCTAAAAAAACCTGAAAATATTTTTGTTAAT
>NW_022639560.1:418324-423277 GCF_010583005.1 Odontomachus brunneus | reverse complement strand
AATTTTCGGGGAACGAATGATCTTATGAGTCTCATACTCTAGAACTATAGCCTATTCTTAAGCCTAGAACAACTCAGAACAAAAAGATCTCGGTTGGAACAAGAAAGATAGTATAAGTTTACTCTTGGTCCGATAGACTGTTTGTCAAAAAACTCTTTTAATTTTTCGGGCTTATAATTAAACTTATTGATTTGTGCTTTTGGAACAATGTTTGGAACAATTAGAACAATCTATATCGGTATCGGAATGCTTTATTTTCAAAAAATGGGGTGCCAGGTCAAAAACATTTTTTTCATTTTTTGGACTTATAATTCAACTTACGGATTTGTCCTTTTGGAACAATGTTTGGAACAACTAGAACAATCTATTGCGGTATCAGAATGTTCGATTTTCGAAAAGTGGGGTGCCAGCTCAAAAAATCATTTTTTTTTTTGTTTTATTCGAAAACCGTTTCGAATGAAGCAATATCACTTTGGAACAATGTGGTACAAAGTCAGAACAATATGGAACAACTTTCAAAATTATAAATTTCAAAAAGTGGGATGAAAACTTCATACACTCGCGAATTTCCCTTAGTTTCATCTTTAGACACTGCACGAATCATTTCCATTGTCTGCGGGAAGCATCTGGAGATGAACTTGAGACAATCTCAAATGCGAGATCGGATTGTGAATAGCGGAGCCACGAGTCGCAATTAAAATTCGCGGGAAACTCGACTCTCATAGATTATACACGCGAACAGCGCGAAGAGGCAGCGCGCGTCTCGCCATAACAGTCCAACCTGTTAAACACGGTATCCGCTTCTCATCTCCGTTTTCATATTAGACATATGAAATATATAGATCCGGATAGGCGCGCGCGCGCGCGCATTTGAAAGCACTGAATTCCCGACAATAAAATATCACGACCTCGCCGCCGTCACGTGCACGATGTGACCTGCAGGACGCGCGCGCGTGCATTTACGGTACCAGCTTCTTAATGATCCGTACCGACTTAAATAAAGTAGCAGTCCGGACACTTGGCGCGTGTGCGCATTCCTCGAGCGCGCGGCCAAGCTCTTCTCTCGATGCATGAGAAATTGCGATAGAAATAACGCATGTAACGCGCGCGCGCGCGCGCGCGCGTTATCATCAAGCCCATAGAAGTCGTAATTGAAGTGCCATCGAAACGAGGTCGTCAATTTTCGATATGAAATATCAATTCTATACAGGGTGTCCCAGAATAACCTTTCAAATTTTCGTGGAGTTATAATATGTATTGAGGTTAAACATAAAAGTTCTATACTTTTTTATGATATTCGTAATAATTATCGAGATATTAGTTAAAGATGATTTGTGAATGATCACGTGAGACATGGTAGATGAGCTGTAGTGGCGACGTCTATCGTGTGCTCGTACATTAGGCTAAACTGTACAAAAAATTGTCCTAATAACTTTGTAGATTTTTAATTGATAATTAAAGAAAATTAGCGGATAATCGTTTGCGATAATGTTCTTTAATCAATAACTAAATATCTACAAAGTTATTAGGAAAAAAGTAGAAGAGTTTTTTGTTTAGTTTGACTTAACGTATAAAGACATGACGCAGACGTTGCCACTACAGTTCATCTGCTATATCTCGCGTGATTATTCACAAATTTTCCTTAATTGATATATCGATAATTATTGTGAATATTGCAAAACGGTTAGAACTTTCATGTTCACTTCAATCCGTTCTATGTTTCCACAAAAATTGCGGAGGAGAGTCTGGGACACTCTGTATAACTCCAGATAACCGGGGTAATTGATAAACAGTTGACGGCGTCAGGATAATCGCGGAATGTAGGTTTACGATTACGCGATCGTATAAGTCGCGAGAAGCGCGGAACGAAAGCGGCTGCGCGACTGCGGCCGCTAAACAACAACGTTTAGTAACTCACCATGCTATCGTCATGGCGTGTATCCCGCATTCCACGGTCGAAAATGTACTCACCTGAAACAGAAGGAGAGAGAAGAGAACGGGTTAGTTCGGCGTGTATACAAGTAAATTGGAGTGCGAGAGTAAATGACAGTAAATGGAGCCAATCAGAGCGTGCATTCGTGTCGCCGCGAAATAACTCAGAAACAATAACAGTAATCCGGAGGAAGTAGTAATTGCATTCGTCGCGGACTTTCGTTATGCGTATACTTTATGTCACGAACGGAACCGGGCGATCCGTGCGATTTGTCGCAAAAAATCGTCGCGGACGACGTCCCGCGGCGAAGTAACAAGAAGATCCGAAAGACCGTAAGGATGGGGACGACCGATATTACTCGCTATTACACTGAGAAAAAGAAGTGGTCGAGTTAATGAGACTTTACTTGAACAAACAAAATTCGTTCAAGCGAATGTTTAGTCGATTGAACGAATTATGTTGTTGCTACGATGATTTGTATCGATTGATTCAATGATTGCGACTTGGTCACAGTAATTATATCAACGCAACTTATTGCTGCACTAACACGTGCGCGTAACTTGTTCAATAGACACAATATTTCTTTGAAGGGTAACCGCCGATTTTGTCGATCCAATTATCTCTTTCTCACAAGAAAAACCTACCCAAAAGGTATACTCCGATTACTTTCTAATTTAACACAAATGTAGAAGTACAAAAAATATTTAAGCCATATTTTTTCATTTTGGCTAACTTTGAGTTTCAACTTTGAGCTTCACGGGTAGTTTATAGCTTCTTAACTTCTTACTTTTATCATCAACACGTATAATAAAAATCCGTAAGAAATAAAATTGAATACAAGATATAGTTAAATAATTTTAACAAATTAGCATTTTTGAGACATGAATCATTTAAAATTTTTTTAGTTGAGATTCTAATCGAAATATTTTCAATCTATGCTAAATTAGTCAAAAATGGTTCAAATCTCAGCCAAATCGAAATCCGGCAATTTTAATTAAAATTTTAACAAAATTGGCATAGCTGAGACACAAATCATTCTAAATTTCTTTAGCCGAGATTCCAACCGAAATATTTCAAATCTGTGCTAAATTAATCAAAAATAGTTCGAATCTCGGCCAAACCAAGAAATTATTTGTATAATTTTTTTTCAACGTTTCACATGTTTTGTTTAAAAATTTTATTATTTATACAAATAATTTTACACATTTAACTTCATATTCATAATTAGCAAACCAAAAACGCCTATATCTTGTATTAAATTTTACTTTTTATACATTTTTGTTGCACTTGTTGATAATAAGAATGAGAACATTAAAAAGCTATAAACTGCGTGAAACTGAAAGTGAGCCAAAATGAAAAAATATGACTTACATATTTTTTGTACTTCTGCATTCGTGCCAAATTAGAAAGAAATCGGAATGTAACTTTTGGGTAGGTTTACTTGTCAGTATATAAGTTCGCTAATGGTTACATTTCGAGGTTATCAGAATGGTAATCGTTCAATTTTTTCGTGATACCACAAATGTATCTTACGACGCCCAATATTACCACCATGCTTTTTTCTCTGTAAAAACTTTTCTGATCATCTTGTCCTTACACATAATACGATCAGATAACAATGATAATTTCAAGGTTGGCGAATGAAAAGGCTCTCTGATGTATTATACATGGAGAGAATATGTTATATAGCTCTTCTTTTCGAGTAAACTCTTTTAAATTTTACTATATGTTTCTATACACGGAAAATATTTGTAGTAAAATATTCGTAGTAAAAATTACAACAAAATTATGTAATCCTAGACTATACAGGAATTTTGATCAAAATTATTATATGTTTGTGTAAAAATGTTACGCACATTTGACGGTTTAATTATAAAATTACAATAATCGCTTGAACGTTTTTTTATATCGTACGTACTGTAATGTCATTTAAAATGTCAATTGAATTACTCGAATGTCAATGTCAATTGAAGAGATCAATGGATTTCAATTAATTCCTTAAGTTATCATCAATTTCAATCAAATTTGTTGAACTACTGAAAATGATTTAAAAGGCGGGGTCAAAACGTCCGATCGACGACTTGTTTTATTGTCAACATACGCACATCTTTAACTGCGTTGGCTTTTACTCGCCTCATTTGCTCAAATAATAATTTTGTCGACGGTCCCGTTTCTCACGATGCACAAGGCCCATCGCAACTTTCGACATCGGCGCATCACGACGATTCGTTTCCGTCGTACCAGACGACGTCGTCGTCGTCGCCGCCGCCGTGTTATGCCGTTACAGCCGGAAACGAGCGATGGCGAAAGAAAAAAAAAAAAAAATGAGAGAAGCATGAGAAAGAGAAAGAGGGAGAAAGAGAGAAGCATGAGCGAAAGAGAGAGAGAAAGAGTCGCTGACGCTCTTCCGAGACTCACATGGGACCATCATTACAAGCCGTTTACCAACGTGCGCTGTATTAACAAAGCACGTGATACGGAATCCCGATAGAGCCCGGAAGGCAGACGAGTAGTTCGATACTCTCAATTAAAAACTGTCGGTGCATCGACGTGCCGCACGCGTGTGTCTCACGCTCGAACGAGTACGCTCGCGTATCACGAAGATGCGTGTCGCTGAATTACAGATTTTGTAACCGAAAATACGGGCAAGGCAAGGAAGAGTATCTTTCTCTAGTATAAACGACGATAAATCACAACCTCTCTTCCCACTATATATGTTATACAGGGTGTCTCATATCACCTTCACAATCTCTCGTGAAGACGTAGAGCGGATTGAGATGAACACAAAAGTCCCATACCGTAACAGAGAAATTAATTAAAGAGGATTGGTGAATGATCACATGATATGGTAAATGAGCTGCAGTCTTTAATTATTAATTAAAGAAAATTATTATCTGGCGTAATTTTCGAAAATTACAAATATTATAGACATTATAGACAGTATAGACATTATAGACATTATAGAAAATTATAGACATTTTCAAAGGCGAATGTTTCTTTAAAAAACCCTAAAAAACTAT
>NW_022639560.1:405056-412553 GCF_010583005.1 Odontomachus brunneus | reverse complement strand
AGAACGAAATAAGCCTATCTGACGTAATTTTCGAAAATAGACATTTTCAAAGGCGAATGTTTCTTTAAAAAACCCTAAAAAACTATCCGAAATAGTGCTCTCTATGCTAACGCGAAATAACTTATAACCTACCATGATTGTGTACCACAATGCACAAATTTTCTTTTATTAATATCTAAAAATCTATGTGATAATTTGCAAAATGGTAGAGGACTTTTTTGTTCAGTTTGACGTAATGTATAAGTATACAACGGTGCAGCTCATCTACCATACCGCGCGTGATCATTCTTCTTTAATTAATTTCTCGGTTATTATTGAAAATATCGCAAAACGGTATGGGACTTTTGTGTTCATCTCAATCCGCTCTACGTCCTCACGAGAGATTGTGAAGGTGATACGGGACACCCTGTATACACCGAGAGAAAAAACATTTAAGAAATAAAGGATATTCGCTCGGTGGATACGTATTTACATTAACTTAATATATTAATAATTAATATGGAATTATATTGTGTGTGTGTGTGTATGTGTGATATAATGTAAACTTGCTCACTGAGAAAAAAATGTTTTTAAATTAACAAATATTTATTAAGTGGGTACTATTAACATATTTACTTAAATAAAAATTCTCTTTATTTAATCCGAATGTTGTTTACTTAAAATGAATAAACAATACTCGGCAATTGACTATCCTTTCATTTTATATGTGTCACTTATATTCTGGAAACTGTGAAATGTACTATTAAAAAAATTGCTATATTTCTCTAGCGAAATTTAGTATGTTCTTTAGCAACTCCTGCACTATTAAAAACATACCGTAAAATTGGAAAGAATTTATATGAATAAGGAACTATTTATAGTATTTTCTCCGTGTGTAGAGTCAAATGAATATGTTATCTCCATATACTTCAATGCCTACCATATAAATATTTACAATTTTCAAGATATTCTTTCTCTCGCGGTATACTTTGCACGCGGCGTAAGCTGATTAAATTATAATACCGCGGTGTTACGCATTAATTAGGAAAAGATACAGGAACTTGTGCGTGAAACGGTGCATTTGAAGATGTAGAGACGTATTATGCGTCAAACACCGCGTATCTCATACGTATAAATTATTCATCGAGAGAAACACTCGGAACTTGCTGGCACGCGTTCGAGCGCGGCGCGAGAAGACTTGTTTGTATGAATCAATCGTATCCGAGAGAGAACGCGGCCGATTAATCATAATTCTCAGGCGATGGACCGATTCACCTGTTTCAGAGCGCTGCACGCGTTTGCGCCTCGCACGCTCGAGCGGTATAATTCGCGTGCATTGTAAACGGCTGTTGGCTACGGGAGTGTGTGTGTTTTCTCGTGGATACTTATAATAAATGTACACTAGGCAAAGTATAGCTATCGTACGAGACTGCATGATTATCTATCTATACGCATCGTAATTTGCCGACGTTATTATTACATCCGACAAGTACGCGTCGCGGACGCGTTACAACTTGTTCCCCATAGATGCTCCTCGCGTGCTGTGCACACATCGTCGTGAGACGATTTTAGGTAGCGCACGCGCACGATTTTGCAGTTATGATAAACGACGCGGATCTTGACGAGACGACATTGCTCGACAAATAACGACGAGCAACGAGCTCTCGGTGACAATCTGAATCGACGAGACAAACGGCAATACACACAATTCAGTATGATAACTTTAACATTTTTCATTTTTTGAAAAAAAAAAGTTTTTAAATATTTTTGCCATGTTTTAATATTTACCATACTGCAGAAATTTTTCCTGTTAAATTTGACACATCTCGCATGTTCCAATTTATCCAATCTAATTTCTATTAACACAAGACAAATATGCTAACAAATAACACAATTTATATCTGTACACTGTATATCTTTACATATAAAATATGTCACTAAGAATATACATGTTACATATAAATTGCGTAATAAATTTAGACAGTGAAAAATGGTGAATATGAACTCAAAATAACACAGCGATAATATGTTAAACTAACATATGACTATAAAATATATAAAAATTGTTCGGAACTTATTCGGAAATACCCGTTTCTTAATTTTTTATCTGATAATTTCTCTCAGTAAAAAATTCCGTGTACGAGTCCTAAGTCTCGACTGACACGTTTTTAAATTACACGAACCCAATTAGCCGTGTTCCTCGAGGATCACTCGACTATCTCACGCGATTAATATTCACATGTGAGTTTCTTCCACGCGATGCGCAAAGGACTCGACCTGAGCAGCCGGTGATTGTCGGACTCCAGTACGGAGCCTGAAAAACTTGGGCGTCGTGGACAAGGGCGGAAGAATACCGTAATGATTAGCTCGAACTATGGCATTTTTTCTGAGGCCGGCTGTACGTGCCAAAGGCGAGGCTATGAATGAAAGCACGAAACGCGGACACGCACGCATCCTCCGCCGGACAGGGCGCGGAATGTGGCGTGCGTGAGCGCGTGACGCACGAGGAGAACGCACGTGAGCGCGGCGCACGCACATGAGCGCAGGCAACAAGCACGCACGCACGCACGCACGCACGCACGCACGCACGCACGCATGCACGCACGAGCACGTGGAGCCAACGCAGCAGTCGATATCGGTCCGCGACCGCGACGGCCAGATGAGCGCCTTTCACATTAAGTATCAAGTCCTTTAGAAATGCATAATGATGCACCTATACTTACGCGTGATTTGCGTGCGGCGCACTTGACGAGCGCGCATACTCATTAGACACGGAGTTTCTATTCCGGAACGTATTATATTCTATTACGTACGTTCTCGAATCGACCGATCGGATCGCGGCCTCGCGAGCAAGCGAGCGAGCGAACGAGCCACGCGAAATGCCGAGATCTTAATCCTTCCGCCATACTAACTTTGTTTTTTAAAGGTACAATTCCTTTTTTCACTTTCACTTTGTTAAGTGCATTAATATATGTAATGCAGTTTTTTTTTAGCAGAAAAATTTTAAGTTTTATGCTGGACGCTAAAGGAATAAACCCGGGACACTGATGTCCCATTGGGGTCTTTGAGAGAGCATATTTATCCCAACGGTAATAAGTTAAGTGACAGCTGATATATTCTGAATGCCAGAAAAACTGTTTATTCAATCGAATAAGGTTCAATTTTTTTGAACCTTCAAATAAGGTTCAATTTGATTGAATTTATTTGGTTATTGATTTCGTAAACCAATAATTGCAATTCTAATGAATAAAAAATAATGTATCGATACTGATTTTAGATCACTCCAGACTGAGGATGAAGCAGAATTCTTTTGCAGAACAGAATTGAAATGATGTTAACATTCAGCATAAAATCTAATTCTTTTAATACAAAGATATTATTGAATATACTTAAT
The DNA here is from genome assembly GCF_010583005.1 of Odontomachus brunneus. NCBI lineage: Eukaryota > Metazoa > Arthropoda > Insecta > Hymenoptera > Formicidae > Odontomachus > Odontomachus brunneus. Next base: position 409,180 of record NW_022639560.1, on the reverse strand, counting down.
AGACATATATAACAAAAAAATTCGTTGTGCTTCTATCAACTTAGAACATTTTACACCACTTTTTTTAAATTTTACTTAATTTTTATTCCTATCAGACTCTTATAAAAACTTAATGTGAGCCTGTAAGAAGACACTCGGTAGGATAGATCGCGACGAGTCTACGCGCGTTGCTCGTGGAGAAACATTGAGATGTACTCGTGATGCTCGCAAGATATTCGTCCGGCGGCATATCAGGATGCCGGACAGCCGATCGATAACGCGAGGAACCGAACGCGAGGAAGCTGGGATAGATATCGACATGGTTCACGTGACGAGGTAAGGATCTCTTCCTCTCTGTCCTACTCGTTCTCTTTCTCTTGCTCCTGCTGTTTCTCCTCGACGTTTTAATAACATTCGACCCGGAGGCGAATCGGACGAGAGGCCGTTATTTTGTCGCCGTTTCTTACAGAGCTACACAGCGCGAGACGTTAAATATCTCTATTAAGATTGAGCAATTAAGATGGAAATTGAGTCCCGGATAAGCCTTGACCGGATGATAGCCCGATCGAAATCTACAGCGAGATATGAAGTCTCGTCGATTTACAACCCGGAGGCTCCTCTCCGCCGGGTATTTCCTCTTACTTTCAAATATATTAACACGTTGATTGCCGCGTTGATCCCCATTGACTGCACAGCAAAAGCTTAACCCGACGATTGAATAACTTACAGACACACTAATTAAATGCGATTCGGAACACGTGTGTCCCTTATTCCGTCTTATCGGCTTTCTAAGTGGTCGCACGATTTTTCAAACGCGATCAATTATACTTCACGTATAATGTTATAAGATACGCGCAGTGATATACTGAGAGAGAAGTGTTTGGTATTTGTTACCAATTTTGTATGATGAAATAATTATAATAAAAGTGTATATAATAATATAATGTAATATACATATAATATATACGAATATTGTAGTAAAAATTACAATATAATTTTAGTAATCCGAGAATAGACTGGCACTATTATGAAAATTATAACTTAGAAAAAATTATTATACACATGATAATTTTTACTACACTTATGTTATAATTAAAACATGATAACTTTTACTATGTTTATGGTTACTATGTCTTTTACTGAATCTTATAATTTTCATCATGGTGCCAGTCTATTCCTGGAGTACAAAAATTATATTATAATTTTTACTACAATATTTTCCTCCCGTATACATTAGGAGCAAAAATATCTAAGAAATTTTAAAAAATATTTACTCGGTGGGTACTAATAACATGTTGACTTGTATCAATATAAAATATCAGTAGTAAATAAATAACGTTAATATATAATTATTTGTCAAGCGAGAAAATGCATATTTTAAAAATTTTGCTTTTCACGAGAGCAATTATTTATAAAATAGATAAAATAACTTAAATTTAAGTAAACATGTCATTAACACCAACCGAGTAAATATTTTTTAGTTCTTAGATATTTTTTCTCTAGGTGTAGTATATGTAAATAATTATAACGTATGGGATAGACAATTTTAATATTTCTCTTTTTCTTTAAAACAACAAAAAGTTATAATTGGCAATAATTATGATTGGATAATAAAATAATAACGACAAAATAATCATAGTCAATAATTTCAGTGAAATTGACTATATTTTTCTTCTCTCTCAGTTGATCATAATGCTGATCACGTTGTTCAGAGTAAAGAAACGACTCGCTCGTGGAATGACCAACGTGCGAAGAGATCAGTGTGTTGGATTCGTCGAAGTTTCACGGCAGCGCAGGAGAATAACGTACGAAAAATATAACGAAAAATATAACGAAGAAGTAACGAGCGTAAGCCGTTAGATACCCCGGGATAATCTCCGTTATCGTTCCCCTCGCCGTGGCGGCGGCGCGCCGGGAAGAGAGTTCGCGAGACTAAAGGAGGAACTCGCGAAAAACGCCACGCATGCCGGAGCGTGATTCCGGCCTGTTCCTTCGCGTTCCGTCGCGACCGGACACACACGCACAACCTGAGCGCGTAATATATTTACACACAATTAGCACACGACGGCGATGGCGAGCGCGCACACACACAATCACCGCGGAGACGGTAATTAAGTGCGAATTAAGACGAGTGACTCTTTGGTAATCGTTCGCTGCGATTTCGGACGATCTTGCGACGTCGACGGCGGCGGCCAGAATCGCGCGTTAATGAGCGTTACACGCTGTAGAATTAACGCGAACTACACATCCATCACGGACGACACGCACAATCGAGATAACGGGATTAACGAAAGCGGTGCTTTGCTTAAACAATTACGGATTTTAATTAAGCGTAAATGTGGACGAGCGCGTAGCGTGTCCCGAGCGTGACGTCCGCAGCAGGACGTCGTGTCGTGCGCAGGATGTTCGTTTTGTGGCCGCTTCTTAAGATGAGTGTATACTGAACGAACGAATAACGAATGCAAACTTTTTTTTATGACTGAAAAGACATGTATGTCTTAATCCGAACGTCCGATTCGTTCATGACGCGGCTTATCAAAGGAAATTTGTGCATAAGGTGGACGCAAATTATTATCATGCTATAAAACCAAATTATTGCTATCATGTTATCAATTTTGTTCTATGAATTGTTCTTGAAATAACAAGTTTTGACATGTATCAGGATTGTTTGCTTGGAAAAAATTTCTAAGTCTAATTTTTTTATGTCTGATTTAGAAGAAGGGAAGCAAAAATCTGGCTGAACAAAGTTGTTCTAAATTTCATTAGCTTTTATTAACCCTTAACTAATGTCGTAGGTCTACCGGACTCACACAAAATCTTAAATGCGTATATATAGAGCTGTATGCGCTGCAGCTCCCCGTTTATTTTAAAAATTATTTTCAGTTACTATTGTTGATTTTGATTAGAAATAACTAAATATATGTTCAAACATTTAAAATAAAAACTAAAAACCTATGAACACTACGAATTTTTATTTTATCAGCCTTTGAATGGTTAGGATCCACTGGACCCACAACGTTAGATGCGTTTTTTCACGACATAAGTTAAGGATTAAAAAAAAACAAAAAAAGTATCGAAATTGATTTAAAATTCGAGACTGTAGCCTTTTTTGAAACATGAAATTTTACCTGACTCCACTGTGCGCCATGGCGTTGCAACAGAAAAAAGCCATTCCTGCGAAATTCGAAAGGCGCCGCTGTGCATCGCGCAATACAAGTCGTTACGAGCGATCGGCGCGCTCATCGGAAGTCGATTGCTATGCATCGAGCGGGGTTTATTAATTCCACTTGCATTCCGCGACGAGAGCGAGCGGCGTTGCGCTAGTTCTTTATGTCCGACGTAGCATTTTGCTCGCGCGGAGAGGCGGCAGGCTCTACGCTTGTTTCTACCGAGGGGAGAAAGAGTGCAGAACGCGCGCGCAATCACCTTTGCTTTACGACTTACGAAAAGCATCGACGCGTTTACGGCTTCGCGTTCGGCGGCGATCGGTGAATGTTAAGCCCCGATCACGACGGCACGCGCGAATTAGAATCGCGCGCTACACGCACAGTGTGAAAAAAATGTCGGTCTGAAGGGAAGTCAATAAATTTTGCCACGTTCATATCAATCGCTGATTACCACTTAATATTTATTCCGCATAATCGGCGCTTGTGTCGACGAATCAAGTCGGCGAATCTCCCTTGCGCGAATGTTAGAATAAGATTAATCGGTAGTTTCTCAAATAAATGAGCATTTGCGCCGCATCACGAGACAGCTGAGTGAAGCATTCTCCCCTCTGCATTGATTCACGTAATTATCACGTTTGGTTTACACGTCATCCGTAATTATTAGTTATTCTCGACACGTTCTGTGTGGTCTGAGCTTTACTCCACCGCGAACACACACACAACCACAGTAACACTCGACAATAAATACTGGACTCTGGGAATCGAATGGCACGGAGAAACCCATGCACTAACCGATATTCGAGAGACCTCCGGAATAGGATATTCCTCTTTCCATGGACGAGAAGAAAAATACAGTCCCGTGAGAAATCTCGAAGACGAAAACGCTCCGAGATTGCAACATAAATATCGTATGAATAAAGAGTTTCTCTCTCTCTCTCTCTCTCTCTCTCTCTCTCTCTCTCTCTCTCTCTCTCTCTC
>NW_022639560.1:385503-403886 GCF_010583005.1 Odontomachus brunneus | reverse complement strand
TCTCTCTCTCTCTCTCTCTCTCTCTCTCTCTCTCTCTCTCTCTCTCATATTTTTTAAGTTAGTATTGGAAATTGTATTTGTGATTATTAATCTATTATGTTCTATTAAGGCCCCTGATTCCTCCCTTTTGATCTTGATGTCAGAAGCGACAAAATGCATGTCCGAAATTCTTTCGTATAATTTCCAATAAAAACATATGTTGTATGAAAGAACACTTGACAGTTGTAAAATGCTCCAAAAACTGTCCTTTTTCCTTAACAGTCAATAAGTAACCGTAAAAATTTAACCTTCGGCGAATTGACTTAAAAGAATAAAAATAAAAACTGAATAATTGCTCAGTTTTTAGAATTAAGTTTAAGAATTAAAAAATGCGCGTGGGCACGATCTTCAAGCTGCAGCTTGAAACAGAGCGGGAGGAGCCTAGAAAGTCTCTTAACGCTCGCCAAGCCTCGTTTGTGAGCAAGTGCAATTAAAATCGCCATCGGATTACGTTACAAACGAGCGTTTAGCGGGATCGTTAGAGGCGGACGCTCTTCCGCGACTTGTTGAACAATTAACAGCTAACGGTAGCGCATTAAGTGCGCGCGGGTGATATTAGAAATCGCGTTACCAAGTAAAACCGCGCGCCGGTCTCTCTTCTCCTCTCCTAGTGTCGGCTTCGGTTAACCCGCGCTTCTCATTAACCGATCGGCCATTAGGCTCAACCGGTAAAGGAACAAATGCGCGCGTGTAATCATATCGCGTTAAATGTCTCAAATTGCATTGTCACGCGCTAAAAGTGCTCTGCTTTTCTCTAATTGAACGCACCGGAGGAAAACCGCGCTCTTCCGCTTCTCAAACTGCACGGAAAAAACATTTCAGTTCGCGTGACTGAACGAGAAAACAAGACGAAAGACTCATTGACGAGGAATAATATTTCTCTGTTACTGCGGCCGAAAATATTCATCTGAATATTCGGCTGCGTTCAAAACTCGGTTTTGGCAATTGTATATTCCGAAGGATCAGTGCATATTTAATACACGTGGAAACTGAAGTGCTTAGTGATAATGCGGCTGATAATGAACACTACCGACATACACTACCGACACACTAACCAGATTTTGATTCGCATCCATCCTACACTGAGAAAAAAATATTTAAAAATAAGCAAATATTTATTAATATTTAAACAAGATATAGTTAAATAATTTTAACAAAATCGGCATAGTTGAGGCACGAATCATTCTAAATTTCTCTAGCCGAGATTCCAACCAAAATATTTTAAATCTGTGCTAAATTAATTAAAAATGGTTCGAATCTCGGCCAAATCGAAATCCGGCAATTTTAATTAAAATTTTAACAAAATCGGCATAGCTGATACACAAACCATTCTAAATTTCTTTAGCCGAGACTCCAATCGAAATATTTCAAATCTGTGCTAAATTTGTCAAAAATGGTTCGAATGCCGGCCAAACCAAGAAATTATTTATATAAATAATTTTTTTCAACTTTGCACGCAAAAAAAGAACTAGCTTCCAGAGCTAAAAAATAACTGTGGCCGATAAGATGTGTCACTGAAATAGGGACAGCTAATGTCGATACTACCAAAGCTAAATTTATTCGCTGCTTAAACTTAGGCGCTACAGCGAAAAATATTAGCTGCTAGAAACAAGTGACTGTAGCAAATAATTGTAGCTGTGCGGCAAACTTCTTTAATATATACATACGATAAGAAATTTAGGAATAACTTAGCTATTTTCTTAGCTATTTGAAATAATGTGCATTTTTAATGTCACCTAATATATTTGTATTTCATTGCGAATGCATTTTAGCTGTCAGTCAATTCTTAACAGTGACAGCTAAACGATTAGTTTTTTGACTAAGTTTGAATCAGCTACCGCGATTTAGCTGATATTACTAACAAATAAACATAGGCAACCCGAAAATTCAGAAAATTCTGAAACATTGTGTGTGAGTAGAACATCCATAACACAAACCATAACCACCCCTCGAAAAAACATAACATTTTTATTTTTAACGAATATTTTCTAAAATACAAGGTATATGAAAAAATAGTTTATATAAAAGTGATAGAATATTTTATACTCTTTGTAACGGTATATTCAAATTTTGCAAAAATGAAAAATTTTTTAACCCCTCTTTCCCCACTCATTGGTTTCGAGGGGTGGTTTCACTTCTTTAAATCGAAATTTAGCAGAAACAAAAAATAGTTTTATATTATGGATAATAATAAGTTTTATATTATGCTAAGTTCTCGAAGCGCACTTAATCAGTAAAATCAACTATTTCTTTAGAACTATTGTTATATATGATATAGAACTCTAGAACTATTGTAAAACAAACCGGAACTCTAAAGAAATAGTTAATTTAAATAGTTTGTTTGATTAGGTGCGCTGCGAGAACTTAGCACACCTTTTTTTGAAAGTCTGTTATTTTGTATTTAATGACCGGAACTATTTAAAATTGTTGCATAGAGCTCTAGAACTTTTCAAGAGAGTGTCAGAACTCTAAAAAAAATGTCATTTTTAAATATGGTGTGCCAAGTTCACACAATCCATTTATCGCCTAATATTCTAAAATTTATGCTGACCTCTTCTGATTCTACTTAACCTACAATTTTGCAACAAAAGTTTTCTTTGGAACCTACAAATGGTATTTTGTACATTCTCTATTTTCAGATTCTAAGAACTACTTCGGTTTCCATATATATTAAATATACACTGATCCTTCTCAGAATATACAGATGTTAGAAAATTCTAGTCGGGAGGGAGGGGGAGGAGGAATAGAGCTAAAATTTTGACTCGGTTTCTTCATCTGGCTCCCAGATGATACAAAGATACAGTAACACACGGAAGAAAAAGAATGGTTGTGTTAACCAAAAATATAGTAAAACATGACAGCTTTTTTCTGACTTTAAGAAATCAATTCTTGGTTACGCTGATCTACTGATTCGTTGCTTTAAAAATGTTAATGATCGTGACAGAAAATTTTTATGAAGCCAATAAAAATTAGTCATAGCAACAATTCTTTCTTTTCAGTGAGGAATTGCCTTTTTGCGTATGGAAATATTTGATAACGACTGCTTAACAAAACGAGTAATCTTCGTTCAACGCCAATAATCTCATTTTAATATTAATTTTATTTTTAAAATGTCAACAATAAAAAAATATTCCCCAAACTATTCTTTTTTCTATATAGATTCTAAATTTCGAGTCGGGATATGTCTTTATTCTCGACTTCTTTATCGTCACAAAACATCCATTAACCCTTAAGCATTGACACAGACCTACAAAAATATTTCGAAGTTTGATAATTACTTGAGAAAGTGTGCGAAATGTGTGTTTCCTCGTCGCCACTTCATATTTTACGAGCCAAAGATAGACGGACGTGATGTATACACGCTTAAACGGGAGTGAAACAGCAATAGGTTTTTTTATTTCATTGGGAATCTATCAGACTCCTGTCAGTGCTTAAGGGTTAAATCCAGAAATATTCTATGTAATAAATTTGACACACACCTGAGAATATCGCCGTCTACGTTCTGCATCTACTGCTGGCCGCTTCGTCGCACAGAACACTCACTAACACATGGACACACTCGCGTGGAATACAGTTCAATCGGAAAAAAAACACCTATTAATTAACGCGGTGCCGCCGAGAATCCGATTAAGTATTTCGATAGCCGACGAAATCGATCGCGGGACGGGAATTCTAAACGACACACCACTACACGTGTCCGCGCCGGGTCGGTAAGTGCGTCGCTCGGCGGCTTGAGACGTAATGGCTTTGTTTTGGGTAAGTACGTGACGCGTGAGAATACCAAACAATCGGCGCGCTCGCGGGAAGGTCGAAGTCACCAACCGTCAAACGCAAACTGTAGTCACGCGTCGATTCATGACGAATATACCAGGTGACCGAGAAATCACATCAACGCTTTTCCAGTATTACGGATCTTTAAGTCACTGAATTATCATATTATTAATTATCATATTATTATTGATAAAATTATGGTAGAATTTAATGACAAAAATGACTTTCTCGATCACAATTTAATTATTTATGTTAATTAAAAAATAAAATAAATAATTATAAATATATATTATAATGATAAGAATAATTTATATATAGAGGTTACGAAAGTAGAATGCTTGTTGTTTTATCGACTCACTTATCGCCCTTTAAGCACTGACAGGAGTCAGATAGACTCCCAATGAAATAAAAAAACCTATTGCTGTTTCACTCCCGTTTAAGCGTGTACACATCGCGTCCGTCTATCTTTTCTTTGGCCCGTAAAATACGAAGTGGCGACGAAGAAAAACATTTTACACACTTTCTCAAGTAATTATCAAGCTTCGAAATATTTTTGTAGGTCTGTGTCAGTGCTTAAGGGTTAATAGACGTTTTATGACAATAAAGAAGTCGGGAATAAAGAGATATCCCGACTCAAAATTTAGAATCTCTATCAAGTTTTGATTATTTTACTAAAAAAGCGTGAGAGAAAGAGGAGCACATGTGGACGACGCGAAGAGCAGAACCACGTTTCGCGGTACTCGCGCGTATTGCATCTTGCAGCAGTCGAAGTTGCATTTACATCTCAGCGTGATCGCGTGAGCACCATCGCCGGAATTTTTTTCCTGTCGACATACAGCCGCTCTCGCGTCTTACCGAGAGAAGAAGAATAAGCCGTGACCGGTCGCCTTTCCGACAAGAGTCGGCGAGCGTTAATTGCTTAATATCGCCTAATAGACCTGGCGGAGAAAATCGGCGGATACGCGAGCAGTTTACCACAGCGTACTTAATTTCCTACGCGTGTTGTGATTCTCGCTTTCGACTTCTATCTATATACATATCTCTCTGGGCCTGTCTTCGTAACGATTCAAGCAATTCCTTAATCAGAGATAACTAAATCTCATCGGATACTTCTGATACACGCGCGCTCTTGCAACACCTCTCTTCCCATTTCCGCACACACGTAGTGAAAATTGCTATAGGATTTTGTAACCAACATTCTGCAATTATTTACTATCCTTTCATTTCATATAGAGTGCCCGGTAACTCACGAAAGAGCCGCGGTGTACAGGTAGATTAGAAATTAAACAGAACAAAAGACTCCTCTACCATTTTGCAAACAGTTATGTAAAATTTTGAGTTATATTTTAAAGAAGATTCGTGAATGATCACGTGCCATACAGTAGATGAGCTGTGATGGCGATGTTTGCCGCTATATACATACTATATTAGATCAAATCGAACAAATAAGTTTTCTATCAATTTTCAAATGACCACGTAGGTGTTGTAAAGAAGATTGTTGCATTATTGTGTATAACTGTACACCAATCTTCTTTAATTAATAACTAAATATGTAATTATATGAAAAAAAGAAAAAAATAATATTCTCCCTATATAGCCTATCCTGTGTCAGCTCTAACTCGATACGCGTTTCGTTCCAGCTAATCCTCTGGAAGCTATTAACATTGCATTTAACAAATATAAAAATAACTACAAGAGTGAATGGCTAAAAAATATGCCGTTGCATCAGTTATAAATATGTCAAAATATTGAAAAAAGAAATTACACGATGCTGAAAATAGCAGAATTTCCACGGGATTTGGCTGGGAAAAAACACCGAATGTGAAAGAAGATTTGAAAATCGAGTTGGAAAAATTAAAAAAAATGTTTTGAGGATATCTGGATATATATGATTTCCTGGTAGAGATTCCGGTTTCAACTTGGGCGTTGAAAGAACCTCTGCCGTCTTATCGGGACCGTCGTGTCTCTGATTGACAAACAAGCTTCCTTCTTCCCGTTGATCGGGTCTAGTTAACGCCTTCGAAGCTCAAGGCGCGTTTTACGGAACGCGTCGCTCGCGGCGAGCCCATAAATCTCTCGCGCGCAAAAGGGATGTTTATCTCGGCTCATTGTTGATGCTCGCGTATATGTGCAACATGTGCGATGCTGCTCGCGAACACAAGACGACGGCGACTGTGTCGTCGAGTGCACGCGAGCGGGAACCATTTGCCCGGGGAAATTTACGGTTGATTGTGCGATTACGTGCTAACGTGCACGCCGGTTGACGGCCGCCCGGATGGAATATTAAATCCCGCTCCTCCGGAGCTTCCTTCGCTACACTTTCCCGCAGAATCGTAGGAGACGCACGCACGCGCCTTCCCATACGTACGATCGCCGTAGAATTCGAATGTGTTCCTCTCGACTTGAGAATCAATTCTAATTGCTATCGCTATTCCCTCTGTGTATCGCGTTACGCGTCTTCCCCGCGTGGTCAACGACCACGCCAGAATGAGAATGCACGGGTAGAGTACACGAAGAAAAAAGAATGTGTCAACCAGAAAATAGTAAAATATGGCATAACTTTTATTTCTGGCTTCGATAATTCTTGGTTATATTGATCTATGCGACATCATTCATTAACACTGCAATGCGTTGCCCGAAAAAATTTTGAGACAACGAATCGGTAGGTTAGCGCAAGACAGAATTGATTTTCGAAGCCAGAAAGAAAATTTATGTCATATTTTCGCTATTCCTCTGGTTGACACAACCATTCTATTTTTCCGTATAATAGTTGTTGAATTTGTTCCAACTGACAAGTAAATCTACCCAAAAGGTACAATCCGATTTCTTTCTAATTTGGCAGAAATGTAGAAGTATAAAACATATTTAGGTTATATTTTTTCATTTTGGTTCACTTTGAGTTTCACGGGCAGTTTATAGTTTTTTAATGTTTTCACTCCTGTCATCAACAAGTACAATAAAAATGCATAAGAAATAAAATTGAATACAAGATATAGTTAAATAATTTTAACAAAATCAGCATAGCTGAGACACGAACCATTCTAAATTTCTTTAGTCGAAATTCCAACCGAAATATGTTAAATCTGTACTAAATCAGTCAAAAATGATTTGAATTTTGGCCAAACCGAGAGAGAGAAATTTGGCGATTTTAATTAAAATTTTACAAAATCGGCATAGCTGAGATACGAAACATTCTAAATTTCTTTAGCCAAGATTCCAATCGAAATATTTCAAATCTGTGCTAAATTAGTAAAAAATTAGAATATCGGCCAAACCGAGATTATTTGTATGAATAATTTTCTTCAACTTTTTACATATTTTGTTTAAACATTTTATTATTTATACAAATAATTTTACACATTTGATCTCATATTCATAATTAGCAAACCAAAAACGCCTGTATCTGGTATTCAATTTTATTTCTTATGCATTTTTATTGTACTTGTTGATGACAGAAGTGAAAACATTAAAAAGCTATAAACTGTCCGTGAAACTCAAAGTAAAAAATATATGACCTAAATGAAAAATATATGACCTAAATATTTTTTGTACTTCTACATTTATGCCAAATTAGAAAAAAATTGGAATGTAACGTTTAAGTAGATTTGAGAGATTTTCGGATTTGAATTCAGTTAGATGCGAGTTTTTCAGTGGAGAATCTTTAGTTACGAATCGCAGCATATGTCATATAATGATTTATGCTGAAAAGCCCAACTCCGAATTCAATTTTGGGTGTCTCACGCGCTTGACGATTTTCAAGTAACTATTACTGCGGGCCTAAAAGGGTCAATAAGGCTAGCTGCTAATCGACTCGGCGCGCGGCAGTTTTGCCACTGTCACGTTGCGGCTCGCAAATGGCAAAGGGGAGTACCCCGCGATTTTCATGCTACAGGCGTATGCACTCTCCGCCACTTCCGCCTCTCTGTTTAACGGCTAACGGCAAGGTGTCATCCACCATTTTCCGCCTTTCACTTTTTCCCACGGGCGCGCTTGATTTTCTAACCTTCGTGTGTCAGTCACCGGTTGAGCTTTCAACGATGAGCGCGTCGACGAGCGGCCGCCTTGGCCGAGCCGGTTCGTTCGCCGAACGATTTCGCAAATGCAGTCCGATTAAAACGCGAACATCACGTTCTCGCCACGATTGTGAGATGAAAATGTCCAAACGGAGATTACGTTGCGCGCACGCGCGCGCTTCAGTATGTACATTGCCCCGGACATTTTCTAAATAATTTAACGTCCGATTAGACGCGCATATGGCCCGCAATAACGGCGGGCTCATTACGCCAGGAATGTAATGACTATGAAAAGGTTTAATAAGCGATTTTTCTCCCAGGGCCATCTCGCTCGCTCTCCCGGCCCCCGTCGTCTCCCTTTCTCTCTTATCAAAAGCGGGATGCTATTAAGCTGTCAGAGAGCGGTGTGCGCGCGCATTTCTTGCGCGTATTGCAGGCACATTTCGCGTTTCTTGCGCGTATTACGGATGCGCGTCGGTGCGCGCGGGGCCGGCGCATAAAAATTTAGTAATGCATAAGCACCCGCCACAGCAGGAAGTTATCAAGGCGTGCACGCGTATAAAATGTAGCTGCATGTCGAGCAGTAAACACCTTATTGAAATTTCATTACGACGCGATCGCGAGGGCCCGAAATCGAGAATCTCGAGAATCCGCGAAACAAACGACGGGGCGTCGTGAATCGCACGCGAGCTCACTTCAACGTCACTCGTCTAGTTCGCCTGAACACGCGGAAAAATTCGAACGAACGTCCCCTTCGCTGCTGTAGACGTCGACGATGCTGCCTGATTAGCGATTCAGGTAATCTCGAGTCGAGCGAGTAACACAACCCCGTTAACGATGCCAAATCAAGTCTGGAGAATAAAAGATGCGAGTAACCTTCTCGCAGGTCACATTATGATACTCAGAGTAGAATACGATTTCGTGAGGAGATATTTTCAAAGCGCATGTCGCGTTTAGACATTCGCGCAACGCATTTATTTATTTATGTATTGTTAAAATTGATTAGGAAAACAGGAAGCGGCGAGAGGCGACGCGAAACGAGACCTAGAGAATCGAGAGTCCGAATAATCGTGTCTCATAGGTCACTATGATACTCGGAGAGCACGAATAAATGAGGAGATACTTTCAAATCGGACGCATTTAAATATATGCATGCGACATATATATATATATATATATATATATATATATATATATATATATTGCTCAAATTTATTAGGAGAACACGAACTGCTAGGAGGTAACATCACCATTCCGCCAAAGTCTCTCTCTGAAAAACACGGAAACATCTGATTTGAAATTGCAAAACACATTGTTACTTCTTCTTTGATTACGGAATCAATCGGACACGGAAAGTCATTACGCCGGATTTAATCGTTGAAAGTTCGACCACGAAATTCGAATTGCTCGGTCGTCGTGAAGATTCCGTGCACTAATTATCACGTCTAATCGAGGAACGCTCGAGCGAGGATTTCGCGAGTTTGGAATCATTACGCGTCGCGATTCGCGAGTCGGCCTGGCGTGCGCGCGCGAGAAAGAGAGAAAGAAAGAGAGAAAGAGAGACTGCGAGAGAGCTTTTAAAACCGGTCGAATGAGAACGGAACACGAGAATGCACGGGAGGATCGGTCAAACGAGTTGTACGAGCAAAAGCGACGTTCCCACTGCAACAGGACACCGATGACGGTACGCGGCCGCGTCCGTGTATCGCACTTGGCTCGAACCTTCGCGCGGTATCCGTGCACGTCGCTGGATGGACGTATCGAATGAAACGCGACACACCCTGAGAACAAAATAAGGATACGCTGGAAAAAAGCAACGAGAGCGAGCAAAACTAGTTTCCGTCAGCGCGCGGCCGCGCGGGGCATACTCCTCTCTCGTTTGTGTAAAAAGAAAAAAAGAAAAAACAAGCGCGTCGCTCGCGCAATTAGCGTAATTCGTCACTTCGCACGCACTCTTCCCGCCCGCGCTTCTACCTCACGTACCGCGCCTTACGGGCAAACACGGAAGCGAGTAAACCGTTTGCCGTTAATTAAAAATCACCGATCGCATGTGCTTGCGTGAATATTATTATCACACTTATAAGTAAATAAGAAAATAAGTAATTACTATAAGTAGTAAGACCCGATCTACAATAGATGGAGTAAGGAGTAGGATTAGGAGTAAGAAATAAGCAGTAAGTAAACAGATCAGTCACAATCGATTATTTTTGAAACGTGGGAATGGAATTGGTCAATTTGCTTACTGCTTATTTCTTACTCCTACTCCTTACTCCATCTATTGTAGATCGGGCCTAAGTGTCATTGCCATAAGGGTCGTTGAGAAGAATCTTGCAAAAAGGACCCATAAAAAAGTTTCGATTTAGCAAATTTCTCGTGAAATATGAACGATCCAAAAATTCCAGTTAAAGTTACCAGAATTCTATTCAAGATTCTGACTAACTTTTGAGATTTTTGAGGCAACAAGATTACTAGTTAACTTAGAATTCTGATAACTTCAACTAAAATTTCTTGTTCGTCCATATTTCATCAGAAATTGGTTAATCAAACTGAATTTCTTTTCCGTGAATAGAAATTTCTCACGATTTTTCCAGAAATATGCAGTGTTCTCTGAAATCTTATTTTTTTCTCTCTATGAAGAGAGTTGCAGAGATGAAACTTGTGCAACATTAGGAATCTCTTCGCGCAGAGTTCTCCTCGGGGAGGAATCATTTTCTAAAGACACTCGCACGAACGCTTTCACGCCGGATGCTGGATTACCGCGAGTGAGAAAGAGCGTGGCGTGTCTCGCACTCGTCACGTCCCCAGACGTTATTTCCGTGGTCTCGAGAGTACAAGGGACAAGGATTTGTCGTATCTCTCAGCATTCCCGGCGAGACATTCGCGAAGAATGCCGTCTGCGTCTCGCAACGGATGGAGACGCCGCAGCGGCGGGCCGTCGAGATTCGCGCGAGAAACGCCCACGCGGCCCCAACCTCGGCTCTCATTGTCCGTAGTGCTTTCTTCAGGGCGATTCGAGTGATCCTCATTTCGAAATTGTCAGCAATTAGACCGCGCTTGAGACGAAGAGGAAACGACGAGCGAGCCAATGAGAAACGCAAGTCGGAGTCATTGGCCTGGCGAACTTTGCAAGTCAGTGGCATGCGCGACCAAATGGCCGAGCACTGTCCCAAATCTCAAATTGCATTGAATTGCTCAAATTGCACTGATCCGTTTGCTCGTTTCTTTTTGGATTTGTATATTTAATAATCTCGTAACTATTTCATTCGACCTTGTATATTGCACAAACAGCTAAAACCCGTGTTAATAGTTGTCACCTGAAACTTATCTCATGAGATATTGAGACCCATAATAGTCATTACTTGAAATCTCATCAAGTGAGATGCTCAGATTTGAGTTCAGAATTTGGTGAAGAGTTCTTCAGTTGAATCGCGATTGCAGATATAACGCCGTATCATATAATTTAACTGAGAAACTTGGACTTAACTCTGAATAAAAATTTGAGTGTTTCACACATGAGAAAATTTTCAGGTAACAGCTATTAATACGAGCCTTAAAGTTGGATCCAAGTTTTACAATTTAATTATGACATGTGTGACACATTTGCATCTGTGTAATTGTGCGACTCAATTGGAAAATTTTCATCTAACTCTGAGTTCAAATCTGAGTGTCTCACTTGAGAAGAATGTCAAGTAATAATGTTTAATACAAACTCGAGACTTATCGATCTTCACGGCGTCGTCGAGAATCGACGGTCTGATCGACACCTTTACTTTCACGACGCAAGGAACAATGCGACGGAATCAGAACAAAACACGCGAAATTAGCACGTAAACAGCGTAAGATATTGCAACATGTGCGAATGTTTTCAGCGATGGTACGAAATGGAAAGCTTAACGAAAATATACAGATATTCTCGAGCATCGATAGGATCGCGATATCTTTGTCGCCCGTTATCGTCTCTTTATCGTATTATGTTTACCTTCTCACGCGAGAAAATACAATTTAAATTGTTATCTCGAAACCAGTAGATATTATCGCTGTCTTATCGAAAAAGTAATCCGATTGTCACCTGATGCGCTTAATAAACTTTCAACGCGTCGTCTATCTTTAACGCAAGCAAATAAATATATGGCAACCGAATTTTCAAACAGATATTTTTCGCGTTTCGCATTAAATAAATAAAAAATCCTTACGTATATACGTGACGAAAAAAATATATCCTAATTTGTATGAAATATTTAGAAAAGAATCTATTTTATATCTGAAGCTTGAGAATTTGCTGCTACAGTCAACAAAAAATCTGTCATATTTTATTATCCAAGATGCAGACTACTAAACGATCTATTAATCATTTATTATATTTAAGATTAAACGATTAAAATATTCTTTGACGAAAAAAATCGGCAAATCAGCAGTCGAAATTAATTAATCGTCACATATATAAAATCGCAAATATAATCTCATCCATGGATAAAATTAATTATCAATTAGTTGGATATTCAATCGCATAAAAGTTTGATTGACAATTAATTTCATTAAACGAAACTATTTGCGATCTTATACATAACGATTGATTAATATTAATCACTGATTATTTCAGTCAAAGAAAATTCCGATCGACTAATGTCCAACACCGCTATTGATATTGCCACGATATCACGTTGATATATTCAACGTTATTAATAATAACAACTTGCGTTGCCAAGCTCAAAGGACAGCTAGGTATTCAACAACAAAAAAAAGAAACAGATATTTGCTACTCTCGTCGGAAGTTATTTACGACTCGAGCTGATAATTCGCGAGAGCGATAACCACTGTATTTCTCAGTGTCTGGTTTATCTCTCGATCTCCGATTAATAGCAAGTCGCGAGAGTATACTCCGATGGGTACGGGAACGGCCGCGATTCGCACGAACAGGTGCGGAGGAAGACGCCATAGGGGAAAACGCCCAATAGTCGACGCTCGTTACAGCACTCACAAGTTTATCCGGACTCTCGCCCTTGCCCGGAGATCTCATCATCCAATATCAATGTGTATAGTGATCTATTAATTATTCATTAATTTATTAACAAATTAATTCTATTTTTATTTTCAACTTCAGCTTTTATATTATAGTGCCAAGAAGAAGTTTTTTTGTCTTTTATACATTTTTCCTATATACGCCTTTTCTCTTCATTTTTCCTTTTTATCGCATCTTAACCTACTTCCTTTTTCCTTTTTGCCTTATACACTTTCCTTATTCTAGGTATATCTTAAATCTATACTGGCAAATTCCATCCTTTTGGATTTTTCTTTATCCTTAGATTTTTTATCCTATATCCTTGGAGGTTTTGCCAAGCCTACCGAGGGGAGTGCGAGCGTACGAAAATTTTCCTCTTTCCTCTAAGAATCGAACCTGGGCCTCTAAGCGTGATAGATTAGTGTATAGTCCACTGTGCTACGCTCGCACTTTATTAACAAATTAATTATTTGCTAATTGTTCTGCATTATTATTTACTTATTCGTTTCCTTTTAAATCTCCACACACGCTGAGAAGAGGATTTCGTTGTCGAAACGGAAATTTGGTACATCGGACCAAAATCTGTTTGGTGATTGCAACCGAAAATTTTAATTGCACGAAAAGGAAACAATGGTTGTGCCGACCAGAAAAATAATAAAATATGGCATAGCTTTCCTTTTTGGCTTCAAGGATCAATTCTTGATTGCGCTGATCTATCGATTCGTTGCCTCAAAAATGCTTTTTTTCAGGCAACGAATCGCAGTGGTAATGAATAATGTCGCATATGTCAACGTAACAAAAAATTAGTTACTATTAAGCTGGAAGTAAAAACTGTGCCATATTTTACTTATTTTCTAGTTGACCTAACCATTCTTTTTTTTCGTGTGCCGCGCCTGTATATTTTGCTTTCTCACTGATACATCCTACTTGACGCAAGTAAAAAGTGGTGATGCCAAGCAAATCGCGTGTGTCAAACATTTGAGTTCGAAATGCAAAAGTTCAATTTTTTTCAGTGCACCTTAACCCTTTATCCACTGTGATTCTGAGATCATAATCCAGTTTCATCATTATTCACCTTCAATATGAATGCTGTTGCTATCTTGTTCTATGTGACATGAAAGTCACAATATGACTGCCTAACGTAATCTCAGAGCCACAAACTTATTTTAGGAAGATGAAAAATTAGAAAAATAAAATTTCACTCTTATTTTAGGAAGATAAAAAGTTAGAAAAGTAAAATTTCACATATTATGAGTTGAGTACTTTAGTTTTAAATATCCTATGTACACGAAAACTTATTTAAACATGAGAAATAAATTTTTGGACAGTAGAAAGTTAACACCCAACAACATTCGCGCAAGAGTGCCTAAAACGGATAGAGTGCCGACTACTAGACGTCTCCCGTCGATTCCCGCACCTGACATGAAAACCGCGGCATTCGGCACGGAGAGGCTTGGGATGATATTCGCGCGTGTCGTGACTCGTGTAGACGGTGGAAGCACGTCTGGCGAATGTCTCTCGTGTTGCTCTCGTTGCACCGGCATTAACCTTTGTACGGCTACGTGCCTGTGCGACTGGCCGGCCGTTTCTCCCTCCCTCTTCCCTCTCTCTCTTTTTCTCTCTCTTTACGCGAGCGTCTCGCAGAAATAGAAACTGGATTGAGTCTCGATTCCCGTTCGCCTTGACGCCCTTAATCGGCCGGTATTAACATCAGGATTTGTCTCACAAGGAAATCTCGCGAGTTCTCCCTGTCAAGCGTCCTTCCGCCATTAAGTGCGCGGCGACGCCGAGTGTCTCCACCTTCTCTCTTACATATTTAATTAACGATCTCTAAGACCTTCAACGTATTCAACAGAGATCTCGATCAATAAGCTGCGAATTAAGGAATATACTCGAGCAATGATAGAGCCCTTAGATAGAATTAAACTTGTTGATTCATAATATCAAATTAAATCGGTACACCGAGCGTGTCATAATTCGAAGAAAGATTCGGAAGATAATAAAATCGCGTAGGAGTCTCGCAAGCTCAACGTTCGCAGAAATCGTTCTACGTGTCGGCGCTTAAATCTTGATGTATGACTCACGCGATGTAATCGTGAAAAACACACGCGTGCACAACTGGATCACTCGAGTCACGCCTAACGCAAATGATTTCTCCCGTTTGCGCTCCAATTTTACACCGTGTCATTAAGAGGGAGAGGAGGAGAGGGAAAAAGAGAAAGAAAAGACAATAATCCGATCATCACGACGATGACCGATCGGTAATGCAGTTGGTGCAAGAGAGGAGAAAGAGGAAAACGAGGAAAAGGGAGCATATGCGCCTGATTATTAGAGATTTTTTAAAAGCAATTGCAACAGAACTCGTGCACGAGTTATACAGTACGCTCTCGTTATCAGGTACAAACTAGTCGCTCAAGGTCGAATCGATACGATGTACCGACACCGAAAATTCCCGGTGGATCGATAAAAAAAAAAGAAACCTGTTTCGTTAGTACACAGGAAGTTTCTCTTCCCTTCGTGAGAGTTCATGACACACACACTAGCATACTATATTCACTCGCAATCGCGTCGGATCTCAGCCGGCTCATAGAGCGACGCCATTTTAAAAGCGAGCGATTCAAATGTGCCTCACAGTCCGGACACGAATCGCACCCGTTTGTCCGTCTCGATATCGCACCACCAGGTCGTCGAACCGGTCGCGCACAGGGAGAAAGGCACACAGAGCTAGATTGTATGTGTTATGGCGACTGTCAAAAGGGAGAAAATCGACGGGCGAACGGAAAAGCCAGCGCAGTACGAATCTACACATACACATGTGTGCGCGCGCAAGTAAAAGGAAGAGGAGCATACCTGGTCTTGAATCTTTGCGTGTCGTCCTGGCCGGCCCACATGTTTCCTTCCCCCGGAGAAGATCAACCGGCGCGAACGGCGAGAGAACTCTGCTGTCTGATAACCTCAAAGCACCACGGAGCGATCGGGAAATTCTCTCCCTCTCGTGTGAATTGTCTCTTGCGACTGAGGCGTACGCGCGTGCGTGAGTGCGTGCACACACGAAATTCGTACCGGCACACGCGCCAATGACGACGACGACGACGACGTCAAGCTGGGTCAAGCTGGGTCACGCACTCTCGCGTTTCCTCCGTTCGTGTGGCTTCCGCGCGTCGCGGAGAACGGGCCAAAAAGGAGCGGGGCACCGGCTGGGCCGGCTGGCTGGCTGATGCGAGCGAGAAAGCGGAATATAAGGCCCGCGCAAGAGAGGAAGGAAAGAATGAACGGACGTCGCGAGAGAGAGAGTGGAGGCGCCACCTCCGAAAAGTCGAGAAACTCACGCGAGAAACGGAACAGGGGAGCAGTAGGAGATGAAGGAAGAACGGGAGAGAAAGAGAGAGACCGTAAGCACACCGAGATCCGCACCGCTGCCGTTGCGCACGATCACGAAATACTGATGGCGCTGAATCGGCGCGGCGAGGTGCGGCGCGAAGTTGCACGCGGACGGCCGACAACTTCCGAGCGACCGAGTGAGTGAGCGAGCGTGCGTGCGAGAGAGAAGGAGAAAGAGACAACGGGGCGAGGCGGCGCGCCGATCGCAACTGCACACGGAGCCTTAGGTTTGGGGTGAGATTCAAAAAAGACTCCCTCGGATCGTAACACGCGATGTCACACGTGACGGTTGGACAACGTACAACGCGTCACGTATAGGAAGGAAAAAGAAAAAAAATAGTCAATACTTTCTTTCATAATGTGTCTGTCTCCGTCGCTGTGGAGATAAATGCAAAACATCTTTTTGCTCGATTTAGCACGGTCGATGTGATTGAAATCGGCGGGCTGAGAAGAATGAGATTGAAATTTGATTAAAATCCATTGCTCCCCGGCTCTATTGTTAATTGACTCCAAGTACCGAAGAATGCGAGATAAAGGGGAGACGTGTCTCGTTGTTGTTAGTCGTACAACAACAACAAGCGCAACATTGCGTACGCTGGAGAAAGAAGAAGGTAAGAAAAAGAAAGCGCAGCAGGTGCGCGTTGCAAGCAACTTTGCGAGAGCCCGAGTATACATTGGGTCTTAAGCGCCTACGGGTACAGCGAGTAACCACGAGACTCTGCCCTTAGGCTCATCGTCAGTCACGGACACCGGATAATTTTCTCCTGGGAATGCACGCTAAAACCGGGCCAGCGACAGCGGTTATATTTATCTTACCGACCGTGTCGCCGTTTCCCGTTCTTCCTTTTCTGTGTAAAATCTCGTGTTTACTTAAAAATACGCTCAACCCACTTTCGGCCCTGGTCAATGCGCATCTTTTGAATTTCACCGATTTACATATATTTCTGCGAATTGTATATACCTTTTTTTATAGATTTCTTCGCGATTATTATAAATACCGCGTAAAATGTCATTATGTCGTCTATCTTCAACGACTGCTTTTCAGAATTTGCAGTTGTACCTCTCGTTAACTTTCCCTTTTTTTTACTTTAGATAAAATATTGAACAGTAAATTTTAGAGAAAACGCGCTGATCGAACTTTAAATAAAAAATTCGTGAAACTAAGAACACTTAAAGGAAACTAAAATCTACTCCACTGTGACAGAAAAAAATATATAAGAAATAAAAAATATTTTATATTTTGATATAAGTATATATAATAACATATTTACTTATACTAACATAAAATATTCTTCAAATAAGAAAATATACATTTTCCTAAAATATTAACTTTTCACGAAAATAATTATCTATTCTATTTAAATAAAATAACTTAGATTAAATTTAATAAACTATTACAAATTAAATATATTAAATATTAAATTAAGTACAAAAACTTAGAATTTATTTAATTAATTAGTTAATTAGATGTTATTAGTACCCATCGAATAAATATTTTTTATTTTTTAGATATTTTTGTTCTGAGTGTGGAATTTAAAGAAATTTGAGATGTGATATCTTATTGGGAAGTATCTACGCGTTGACACGATAACTAACCGACCGAAGAAAAATCTGATCTCGTTATCCCATCGCAAGATGTCTAATTACCAGACATTAAGGACAATCTCAAACATTTTTTTCTTCAGAAACTGCTGTGTACGTCTTGCGCTCGAATCTGCAACCGTAATTTTGCCGCACGTGTTCTTGGCAATAATATCTAAATTTAATTATATTAGAGATTTAATTTTGAATATTTTTCGAGTGTACACAAGCGAAGCCGTTGTACTGTACGAGTTACAAATTGTCGCAGCGCAACATTATCTGTGATCAATTAGTCACGATTATCGGGATATATCGAATTCGATATCGTCCTTGAAACTGTCGCGATAATGACGCGATAATGACGCGATAATGACGCGATAATGACGCGTCCCGGGATCCCGGATTCTATTGATAATTTTCGTCGCTTTGACGAATTAATGCACCCGATAAGTCCATCGTCACGTAACAGCGAAGCGAGATTCCTTTACGACGAAGTCGCGACGACGCGGTGCTTCTGCGTCGCTGTAGTAACAGCTGTTTTCCGTAGCATAGTGGTCGAACGAGTCTCTCCCTCCCTCCCTCCCTCCCTCCCTCCCTCC
>NW_022639560.1:379780-384570 GCF_010583005.1 Odontomachus brunneus | reverse complement strand
TCTCTCTCTCTCTCTCTCTCTCTCTCTCTCTCTCTCTCCACGCAACAGATCGCTCCGTATCGCCGAATCATGCCGGCGATGATGTGGCATGTCTCACGGACATTAAGAGATTATTAAGCAATATAAAATTTAATTTCATTGTCAATTATTGCAGCGGACTCGTCCGTGGATATTGCACAAACGATCGTGTCTATCGAAACGGTGCAATCTGCATTATTGTAGCCAAGAGAAAAGGTTTCACGAGGCAAATATAAAATACGAGTAGGTACGTAAGAAAAAAAGAAAAAAAATATTCATCCTCAACGTCGTAAAAAAATTCGAATTAATTGAATTGAAAACAATTTTTCTTAGGGACATACGGGACAGATGGTGCAATCTACTCTGTTGCCGAAAACCATGCGAGGCAAGAATAAAGTATAAGTAGGTGTATAAAAAGAACAAAAAAAAGAAAAATCGAGGTACTATTTTCAGCAGCGTAGATTTGAAAATAAATTGAATTAAGGACAGTTTTTTTCAAACACATAAAATAGACGGTGCAGCAACCTACATTGCTATCGTCGAAGATATCGCGAGGCAAGAACAAAATAGAAGTACAAAAAAATAACAAAAAAGAAAGAATCGACGTGCTATTTCCGACAATGTAAATTCGAATAAATTGAATTAAAGAAATTTTTTTTACGACAAAGTGCAATCCGCGTTATTAACGTCGAACATTTCGCGAAGAGAAGAAATAAAATACAAGCGTGTAGCTGCAATGACAGTCGTATAGTCAACTCGCGAAGAACGAACGAACGAACGAACGCCCGTTTTCGTAACCCGGCTTGGGAGTTACGAACGAGTAAGCCGCTTAACTACGAGATCGCGGAATTCCGCGAACGGGCGAATGTCGCGCCGCAAATTGCCGGCGTTATTTTCCCGGTCCCTCTTCCCCCTCCCCGCGTGTACGTACGCGTGTACGTGGAAGCCTTTCCTGCTGCACACGGCGTGCAGCAGCGATGGGTTCTCGCCGTCGTGGACAAAGAAGAAGAGATACGATAGAGAAACGAAAGGGGAAGGGGGAGAAAGATAGGAGGGGAGAGAGAGAGAGAGAGAGAGAAAACGAAGGTGACCAAGCGCATGAAGGACGGCGAACAAAGGGCAGGCGAAACGTCGTGTACCTATGCAATTATGAGGCTTCGAGGCCCTAAACGTATACGCCTCTATGCAGCACGCTAAGAGCCACGATGAGTCACTAGCTGGAGCTCGCATTATTCGCACGCCGCGTTCTGCAGAGGATGCGAGTCGCGATACGCGAACGAGATTCTCCAGGGATTCTTTGTCATCGACTAGCTTAAACTACTTGACATTGTCTGGGTTTCTTTTATATCTAGAACGTCTAAATTATCACGAAGTGTCAAGGTGATGAGATCGAGGAAAGTGGCAGAGAATGTCCAAGTTTCTTTTGGACCTTTTACACCTAGTGCCTATTGTACCTTGGACCTCTCTTTAGAAAAAAGAACTCTTATTGGATCTCGCTCATCGCGCCTGGTATGCAATGGGCATTTGGTGCGAAAGTGTTAAAAGTACAAGCGACGCAAACAAACCGAATATATATTTTTATATCTGTAATCGCGATTTGATAGAAAAACTTTCGTCTAACTTTGAATTCAAATCTATCTCTCACTTGAGACAAGTCAAGTAAGAAAAATATGTCCGGAGTAAGGAATGTCCAAGTTTCATGTAGCCTGTATTTCCTGTAGAATCTTAGAGAGCAAGTGTGCAAAATTTGGTTTAGATCTGTCAAAGGGTTTAGGAGTTCACAAGGAACAAATGCAGACGGTTAGGCGACAGTTTCCCGAAAAGTGGAGGGGATAATGTTGGTACCAGGGAAAATCTCTACACGATACAATTTAAAGATCTTTTCTTTGTAACTACTGAACTAGTGCAATAAATTGAAGTGAGGCAAATATACGTTTTCTCACTCTAATCTTTTGCATTAGTTCAGCAGTGCAGTTACAAAGATCAGATCTTTAAATTATATCGTGTAGAGGTTTTCCTCGATACCAACATTATCCCCTTCACTTTTCGGGAAACTGTCGCCTAACCGTTATGCAAGATTCACACTGCGTCCGATGCCCGACGTCCGATATCCAATAAGAGAACAGCTTTTTAATATAAAATTCAATTCTCCATTGAAAAGCTATTCTTTTATTGGATATCGGACATCGGACGCGGTGTGAATCCTGCATTATCCATACACTGAGAGAAAAATTATCTTAAAATTAACAAATATTTCCTTGGTGGGTGCCATTAACATATTTACTTAAATCTACATTTTCTTTACTTAAATAAAATATTGTTTATTTAAATCAAGTAAACAATATTTTATTTAAGTAAAGAGAATGTAGATTTAAGTAAATATGTTAATGGCACCCACCAAGGAAATATTTGTTGATTTTAAGATAATTTTTCTCTCAGTGTAGAATCTTAGAGAGCAAATGTGCAAAATTTGGTTTAGATCCGTCAAACAGTTCATAAGGAGTTCATAAGAAACATATGCAGACAGAGATATTCTATCTTATATGTTCTATCTTGTATGTTTAGATAACTCGTATCGCGCACGCACCGATTAACAAGTAGTTTAATGACTTTTTATGCGAATGTTCAAAAGAAGACGAGGGAAAAATGTCTTCATCGAAAGTAATTCGTTACTCAGTCAGGCGATCATTCGCGTATTCCGATGTTAAACCTCTCATTAGGCGCGTGGCCTTCAAATGTGATTTGGAGCAATATCGGGCACCGAATCGATGAACATTTTTTTGGCTACAATAATCGACAGATTATTGACAGATTATTCACAGATCGACAGACGATAAAGTAAAAGTACCTAATCCCGAACATTCTCAATGTTTTCGTCTTAAAATATTCGTATTTCACACGTATTTGCACGTACATTTTGCACTTAATAAATTTGTTCGTTGCTTGTACTTTTGACACTTTTACACCTAGTATTGTACCTTGGACCTCTCTTTAGAAAAAAGAACTCTTATTGGATCTCGCTCATCGCGCCTGGTATGCAATGGGCATTTGGTACGAAAGTACAAGCGACGCAAACAAACCGAATATATATTTTTATATCTGTAATCGCGATTTGACAGAAAAACTTTCGTCTAACTTTGAATTCAAATCTACCTCTCACTTGAGACAAGTCAAGTAAGAAAAATATGTCCGGAGTAAGGAAGACGGAGTATCGCGAAAATAAATTATTTTCATTTTTTACCCCACAAAACAACTCACGTCGAGCTTCCTCCGCGCGTCTATCGTAGACGGGCGTTTAGATGTCGAAGAATGATGAGAAAATCGATGAATCGCGCGAGATTGTAATTACAGGCGAGAGTTCGCGGACAAACCGACGACATTGTCGATTTAATTTCACGTTTCTACACGATCGATCGACCGACAGATTGAACGCGACGGCGGAAACTTACTCCGCCGTGGTGCTGGTGGGCGTCGTTCTTATTGGGCGGGTACCTCGCTACGGCGCCTATGGTCATCGCATACAATAACGCATCATTACGTCGTCCACCCTTCGTGTATACACACCGAATACGCAATAACAAGCCATATGTTATCGCCCCGAATAAAAAAGGAAGAAAAAAAGAACCCGCAGTACGGTCAAAGCATGGACAGTTCGTGGCTTTCCTCTCTTTCTCGCTTTATCTATCTATCTATCTACTACTCTTTCCGTCAAATTGTAGCTCGAGCGGCGTATGTAATTATCGCGCAAACAGGACGCGCGCGATAATGTTGGGAAGGAAACTTTCCAGTGCGCACGCACGCAACAACAGAAATATCAGTATAAGAAGGAGAAGAATGGATAGATAAAAAATCTAAATCTCAAAATAAACGGTCCCCGACGTAATAGGCCGAGGGCGCGATGTGTGTTGCAAGCCACTCGCGCGAATGAGCAAACAAGTCTCTTCTTTTAATTACACCCCGGAATTACTACTCGAGCTTATAAATGGGCTCATGTGTAAAAAATATCGACGAAAAGCCGTCCAAACATAGCCAACTTGAATATACGATGTAAACAGATCAACTGTAAAAAGACACATCTATATGTACAATGTAAACTGATCAATTCCTTTATGCGGTACACACTGACAAGGGAACACCGCGAACCTAAACTCTTTGATTTTGATACACTTTTAATACATTTACTGAGTATATAGAGTAAATTAATACATGAATAACGGTATATTCCATTTTAAATGTATGATTTACACTCTCAAAATAAAAAGAACGATTCCACTTTTTCGTGTATTACTCTTAAATTAAAGGAAATAGAAAATCTTTTCGAATAAAAGTTTAATGGTAAGTTAAGTGCTGTAAATTGACATAAGTATAAATAAAAAAATACCTATAAAATATTGGATTAGAAAAATATTAGAAAAATCAAACCTAAAATATTTTTTACAATAAAAAAGGTTTTTTTTATTTATGCTTATGTCAATTTACAGTACTTAACTTATCATTAAACTTTTATTCGAAAAATTTTTTCTATCTCTTTTAATTTAAGAGTAATATACGAAAAAGTGGAATCGTCCTTTTTACTTTGAGAGTGTAAATCATAGCGATGGAGCATAAATAGAATATATCGTTACTCATGTATTAATTTACTCTACATACTCAAAAAAGTGTATCAAAATCAAAGAGTTCGGAATCGTGGTGTTCCCTTGTGAGAAAAAAATGATTGAGCTAATGAATATATATATATATATATATATATATATATATATATATATATATAT